>NC_051417.1:34887885-34888083 GCF_015228065.2 Penaeus monodon | reverse complement strand
ACGGAGCAAACTCAAGAGACTGTTTACCTCAGCGATTGCATCCTTTTTACCCCACAATGGGCAGGCTTATTGATGAGGATATTTACATCCGGGGTCTCTCAGGGGGGCAAGGAGATCATCCTGAATACGAAAGGGCCTTTGGATAAAGGGTTGGATAAAGGGGTTAGATGAAAGGGTTGGATAAAGAGGCATCGTGTC
>NC_051417.1:34887442-34887857 GCF_015228065.2 Penaeus monodon | reverse complement strand
GAAGGGTGAAAGGGGGAGGGTAATTGAGGGGGACGGAGACGGGGGAGGTGAGAGAATTTTTAATTATGGAGGAAGAGAAGGGGAGTAGAAGTATGGATAGGGTGAATAAGTGAAAGGGTGAGGCGAGGGGAAACAACGGAAGAGAGGAGGAAAATAAAGTAAGGATTGGATGAGAGGGTGAAGGGAGAATGAATTTGGAAGCAGAGGAAAAATGAAATATGCAAATTAGGGAGGAGAGGAGAAAGAAAATATGCAAATTAGGTGAAAGGGCGAGACCAGGAGAAATGAAGAAAGAAAAAAATAAAACAAAATATGAACTGGATGAAAAGGTGAAGTGAGAGTCTACGAACTTAAACGAAGAGGAGAAAGGAGAAAGGAGAAAGACTGAGATAAACACAAATACACCAATACACTT
>NC_051417.1:34886462-34887392 GCF_015228065.2 Penaeus monodon | reverse complement strand
TAAAAACGGCATTGGGAGAATGGGTGAGATAAGAATACATTTATTTTGAAGAAAGAAAGAGGGGAGAGTAAAGTGTGGATTAGGTGAAAGGATGGAGGATGAGGTGAGGGCGACTGAAAGAGAAGGATAATAGAATAAAGATTAGGTGAAAGGGTGAAATAAGAAGGGATTTAGAAGGAAGTGAAGAGAAATAAACTAGTGATTAGGAATAGATGTGGATTAGGAACAGATGTGGATTAGGAACAGATGTGGATTAGGAACAGATGTGGATTAGGAATCGATGTGGATTAGGAACAGATGTGGATTGGGAATCGATGTGGATTAGGAACAGATGTGGATTGGGAATCGATGTGGATTAGGAACAGATGTGGATTGGGAATAGATGTAGGATAAGGATAGGGATGGATATAGACACTGGGATAGTTGAGGATAGATATAAGGATAAAGTCAGTCGGGAAAATGTTTGGGTAATGTTTATTATAGGGTGAAATAGGATTTACAGAGACTAAGGATAGGTGTAAGGATAATCGAGGATTGGATTAGCATACCTGGAACAAATGAGGATATTGGAAGCTATATAAGGGATTGTGGATAAAGTGCGTCTTTACAGAAAATAATTGTATGTTGAGAGAACTAAATATGCTTTTCGGGGATGGAATATAGCTGGATAGGAGGTAGTTTAAGGGGCGATGGGATAATGCTGTTTGGATAAAAGGATTAAGGTATTTATAGATATATACATTGGCTGGATAAGGATAGTTGAAGGATGAGAAAGTGACTACATTTGGATAACAGGTCTGGATAAGTCATTGGGTGTAAAAGGATATATTTGAAATGGATAATACATCATAGAGGTATTGTGGTGATAGGAATCGGATAAAGAGAAAGGATATATCGCAGCTTCCACTCGGAGGAGTATACAATATATAT
>NC_051417.1:34885532-34886440 GCF_015228065.2 Penaeus monodon | reverse complement strand
ATAATAGTAATAATTCACCGCTCCATTATTATATCTAACGAAATCACAGTCATAAATCCCATAAGATATAAAATTTGTGTTTGGCGAAGGATAGAGGATAAATGCCATTCTATGATAGACATGGATAGACACAGGGGTTAGATTACGGTTTCATGCGGATAGGTGAGACAAGAGCAAAACCAGAAGAGACCAAAGGGGGATGTGATAACTAGACCACTCAGAATACGTGGATAGATACAAGGCTAGACCACTGGGAACACAAGGATGGATACAGGGATAGACCACTCAGAATACGTGGATAGATAAAAGGCTAGACCACTGGGAATACAAGGATGCAGACAAGGCTAGACCACTCAGAATACACGGATGAATACAAGGCTAGAATCACTCAGAATACGGATAGAGACACAGGGCTAGAATCACTCTTCCATTCGGACGGACAAGACGAAGGAATGACGTCATAACCAGACTATTTAGACACACGGTTAGATCGATGGAATAGACCACACGACAGGTGAGACCAAGACCAGTTGAGACCAAAGGAATTGATGTTTTTATAAACTGGTCTCTAGCTCTCACTTCCGCCTGTGTAATTGTCCGTCAGTGGTCTAATTAATAACGATAGTCTAAATAGTCTAATGGTCTGATAGTCTAAAGCACACTGGTTCATTGATTACTTCCCTGTTGCGTGTTTATTGGAAAAAAAGTCGATTTATTGCTGTTGTCTGATGGGAAGGGGGGGGGGATTTATGACTGTGATCTCGATAGATATGATGATGGAGAGGTGGATTACTTTTAACCTTTTTTTGTTAATAGATAGCTGAAATACGATCCGGTTTGTGCATTTTGTCATGTCCAATAATTAACTTGTTAAATTTTGGTGATTGTGATTTTGGTTCTTGTCGGTC
>NC_051417.1:34884800-34885242 GCF_015228065.2 Penaeus monodon | reverse complement strand
ATTCCATTCCTATTTTTCTTACCTGCCTTCACCTCTTTTCCTTTTCTCCCTCCCCTCTGTTTATCTTTCCCTTTGTGTTTCTCTCCTCCTTGCTATCTCTTCCTCCGTCATTCCCAAGCTACGCCTTCTCCCTCAGGCAAATATTTGCTATTAATATACAATATATCTTTCCTTCCTCGTGTTTCCCGGATGTTGCTGGGGTGTGTGTATATATATTCCATCTTAAAATGTTAATATTGACAAAAACTTTTATTAACTAGGCATTTTTTCCCCGTCTTTTTATACCTGTTTGTGATGTTATATCAAAGCGGAATTATATTTAGACATAAGTAGGTGTTAAGTGTATGTGTTTTTTTATGACAAGGGAACACTTTAATGTTGTGGATGTTAGCAATGTTGATACTCAATAATTTCTGTAGTTATTGATAAATTCTTGGTTGAA
>NC_051417.1:34884094-34884199 GCF_015228065.2 Penaeus monodon | reverse complement strand
CCACGTTGTATAAATCTTTCGTCGATACCATAAAACCTCATCACTTTCTGTATCATTCTCAGAGTAAATACACAAAGGTAATAATCATCTACACCTCAGCCAATC
>NC_051417.1:34883227-34884050 GCF_015228065.2 Penaeus monodon | reverse complement strand
CTTTTATCGAAGAAAGTTTTTGGAAACAGCATTAATTAAAGGTATAAAGCCGCGGGATCCTTATGGAATTTTAGATTTGTCGAGAATCGCTCGCCTGGAGGAAGGTTGGGGAAAAAATAAATGATGTAATAAATATGAAGGGATGTTACGTGATTATATATATATATAGATAAATGGACAGCAAGATTTTATAAGTGCGTGTTTCAGTGAGGAGACAAGGCGTGAGAAAAATTGTGTTGTGTAAGAGGATAATAGTTTTTTTTTATATTTACTTTTGACTTTAAATTCTGTGATTCACGGTTGATTGTGGGCTGAAATAAATATATCCAATATTTCTGGATGATTATCAAAACAAGCTAATAATTCAGGAACAATACGCATTCTACATACGATAATCAATTATTTATATAACAACAAAACCGTAAGGGAAAAAAATTAAGGAATTATTTATTTAACTACAATATCCTTAAAAAAGTATTGGAACCCAAAGGCGACCGCAGAATCGCAAGCGTATCACCCTTTAGTCCTGAAAGACCACAGCGTTAGCGTTCGTTTCCCTTCATTGCTTTACATCAGCAAGGCAACCCTTTGACCCCAATAAGCCTAAAGCACAGGAAGCAGCCGGGGGAGAACCTTGTCAATGGCCTCAGACCCAGCTGATGAGGCACCGGAAGATCGAGAAAGTCTTCGCGGGAGATAGATCGCTCGTCCGTTTCCTTCGCGGGTCGAGTTGACTTTGTCTTCGGTCTCGCGAGTGAGATTCAACTGTCTGTGGTTTGAGGAGTGTTGTATTATTTCGGTGTGATGGGGGTGGGGGTGGGGG
>NC_051417.1:34882884-34883015 GCF_015228065.2 Penaeus monodon | reverse complement strand
TGTATCCGTGTGCGCATAATAGTAATACCTACGTGTGTTATATAGTTCAGCACCTATACAAGTTTCTCCGTGCAATGAATGTACATGTATGCGTAGTTCCTTTACACGTGTGTTTACGAGTCCATTCACCG
>NC_051417.1:34882675-34882836 GCF_015228065.2 Penaeus monodon | reverse complement strand
CAATACACACAGAGCTTCCTCATACTAGCTTCAGTAACCGGATCTTGGACTCAATTCCCTGGCATTAAAATATTAGTCAAACAGGTAAACAATTCAACACTGTGCCTAGGCTTTCCAAACAATACCAGCGTTATTACTGTAAATACAAATATGCGATCGTT
>NC_051417.1:34882183-34882388 GCF_015228065.2 Penaeus monodon | reverse complement strand
AACGTTCATGCGCACACACGTATAACACTCATGTGAACTTCAAATTAAGGATGAAAACGCTATCCTCGTGAATTAGATTTTGAAGTGAATTGCCTTGTTTCTGTGTTACTTGTTTGTCCTCTCTCTTTATTGTTCTTGTGATTGTTATCATCGTTGTTATTATCGTTATCATTTATTGTGATCATAGAATAGATAAGGATAGGGG
>NC_051417.1:34881539-34881810 GCF_015228065.2 Penaeus monodon | reverse complement strand
CTCCATATCATTTCATTTATCTTAACGGTCCCTCTAACCTATCCTTCTATCAAACTCTCATATACCTTATGTAAGTCATTTCTAAAAGAAAAAAAATAATAAATAAAAATCCGTATACCATTTTGTCACTCCGACGAAATATATTTTACATCCTTCAGCTTATTAATGTCTCGGCACACTTAAAACTGCGCGAGGCATCAAAAGACTTTTAGGAAAGTAAGCTTGGAGAGCAAACTGCGCTTCGAAATTTCTTGGCAGGAGGAACGTAATC
>NC_051417.1:34880713-34881309 GCF_015228065.2 Penaeus monodon | reverse complement strand
TGTGTGTGTGTTGTCATCCCTTTGATGACATATTTTGGTAATTAATATTTTACTGTAGGTGTGTTTGCTACGATAAAGTTGTATGTTGTATCAATGCATCACGACGTGTAATATTAATTTAAGCACGTAGTCAGTGTTCATCCTCGTGCCAGCATGTCACTAGAAATTAAATGAAAAATATTTAAACTGAAGACTAAATAAGAAGATTCTGGTGATTTACTACAATTTCACAGAAGAAATATTCATGCTATAATTGCTCTGTGCAGGACGATGCATGTGGTGCCTGCATGTCTTTGTCTTGATCATTTTGAAAAATCATTCTACGTAATTTCAAACTGATCATTATATACTAAACCTTAATCTTTTCTATACATGCTTTCTTTTCTCTGCATATGGCAGAGAGTGAGATAGATGGTGCGTCTTATATATTCACTCCCTAATTTCTTAAACTTGTGGCTCGCTATTTTTTTATTATATATATATTTTTTTCTTAAAGCTAATTTTCCCATTTTTTATTCATACGCTCGTGGCCCTCATGACATTTTTTTTTTTCTCTCTCATAAGACAAATTTCTCGATTCGTCTAAATGTGCAATG
>NC_051417.1:34880359-34880684 GCF_015228065.2 Penaeus monodon | reverse complement strand
GAGATTTGCAGGGGATTGGCGAGGGTGTCATGAGTTTAGTCATCGCCGTCATCCAAAATGCATTTAGCTCCGTAGTCGTGCAAATGATTACCTTTATTATCTTCTTTTTTATCTATTTTTTATATACACATCTTACTGTTTCTTTTCCTCTTTTTCATTTTTTTTAAATCAATAACTCACCCATTTTTCGTACTTCCTCCCGTGTCCACCGCGCCCGTAGCCGTGGCTGTGCTCGTAGTCCCCTGGCGGTTGTCCATGATTGGCATGGTTCAGTCCGGGCTTCGTCTTGCCCTTGGAAGGTGTATGCGCAGGGGTCTCTTTGTGT
>NC_051417.1:34880199-34880322 GCF_015228065.2 Penaeus monodon | reverse complement strand
TTCCCTGGTTGTCTCTTCTGGTGGTGTTATGTGGTTGTATTTAGGCGTTCGTAGTTTTTTTTCTAGGATTTTTTTTTCTGGCTTGTGGTTTGGTTATATATATTTTTTGATGAATGGTATTTG
>NC_051417.1:34879531-34879794 GCF_015228065.2 Penaeus monodon | reverse complement strand
TGCAATGGAACCGTTGCAGAAACATATGATATTCACTCTGATATTGCACGTCACTGTTCTTATAACATAAATAGCAACATCGCGACAGAAGAAAAAAAAACTTTATTATGCCACAAGCGACAAACTTCCGCCATTCTCTTTCTTAGCCACAGTGTTATTGACTGTCCTTGATGCATGCACCACAGAAACACATTCTACCCTTCGTATTAAAACCAGCTGTATACATCACTCTTATTTAAAGTACGTGGCGTTTCTGAATCACG
>NC_051417.1:34879131-34879494 GCF_015228065.2 Penaeus monodon | reverse complement strand
AGTAATCAACGAAATCCTAAACTGTATTCATCATTATCATTTAAAATACTCAGCGAGTATGAATCACTTTTTTTTCTCCATTTTCGTTAGTAATCAGCAAATAACCATCATTTAATAGTACATGGCGGATGTGAATTATTGTTAGTAAACAGTAAATCAAGAGGAGATATGAAAGCCACACACACACACGACTCGTCACAGTGCTTCTTTCAGACTGAGCTCGAGTGAAGCACTATCTAGGTACACAGTGTCCTTAGCTTAGTGTTTTTCCCCGATTTCGAGATCCATATTTGGCGTGCGTGCATACTGGAGTTGCTGCTAAATATTACTTAAGTGTGAAATCTATACATTGATATTTTTTGG
>NC_051417.1:34877698-34878922 GCF_015228065.2 Penaeus monodon | reverse complement strand
CGCGCGTGCATGTGATTATCGTTTATGACTCATATAGATTTCCGCGGTTCGAAATTCCAATTTTTATGAGATGAGAAATTCGCAAAACATGTTATTGCGCTTTGTGATTTTCTTTTGTCATATCAAGGCCATAATCCAATATACTGAAGCAACATATCGTATATTTTATAACCGAATGAATTACCGTGGACGATTATAAAATTATGGTTCTTTCGATCACATATTTGACTTGATTATAAAATTTCTTATTTTCACATCATAGACACATTATATTATCACAAATATATTCTTTTTTTTTCTCTCATTCTCTCTTCGGAAACACAAACACTGCACCAAATCACAGCATCATAATAAAATACTGATGTCTACCAAATATAAAAGCTACACCGTTTAACAAATACACGAAAACGTACTAAACATTCTTTTCCACATAACGTTCTTTTCAGTACAAATGATGCTTACCCAGCATCCACCAAAACACGAGCAGCAAATAAAGTCCTTTTCCACGCAGACATGTACTCTCGAACACAGCCCCCTTTACAATTTAAAAAATGCACTCCCTAAGAAAGTTCTTGCACTCCCTACCGAACGTTCCAATTTTTCACCTCAAAAGATGCACTTCCTGCGAAAAGTTCCAAATTTTCACCTCAAAAGATGTACCCCTAACAAAAGTTCCAATTTTCGACTAAAAAGATGCACTCCCTAACAAAAGTTCCAAATTTCACCTCAAAAGACGCACTCCCTACCAAGAGTTCCCCCCCCCCTCCAATTCAAAAGATGCTGTACCGGAGATCACGCCACAGCCTCAGGTCAACGGACGGCACGACCTAACCCCGAAGCAGGTCACCAACACACTACCGCCGTCTCTCACCTGTCCTCCACACCCTGGCCTCTCTCCTCGCCCAGTCAAAATAACTTAATGGAATTTCATTGATATACTATAATACTATTACCTAATGTTCGAACGAGGCTGGGCGAGAGGGAGTTACACGGACAAGGGTGATGGTGGTATCCCGATGACCAATCCATCCGTTGCTTTTGCGTGCGGAAGGCTCCAAAGGGGATAGTGGGGAAGGGAGGGCGGAGGTAATAAATAAATAAATAATTCGGTTTTACAAACTATGGATCCGCCTCATCACGTTCAGATAAGAAGCACTCGAGTTCTTTCGAGACTGGCCGGGCCTTTTGTTGCGGCGGGTGACGTAAGTGCTCGGGTGCTCTGGG
>NC_051417.1:34877246-34877496 GCF_015228065.2 Penaeus monodon | reverse complement strand
TTATGCCTGAGTGACATTACTTGCTACAACCTGTCATGACACTGCATACGAGAATTATTCTTGAAATTGAAGCATTACTTTCAGTGTAGTTTTATTACACACAGGATATATATACGTCCCCCCCAAAAAATATATATATATATAAAAAAAAGAAAAAAGAATCTCGCGATTTTTTTTACACCCGTATCCCCACGCTGTGCACATCCGCCTTCTCTATATTTTCAAATCAATCGCAATTTCAGAAAAAAAA
>NC_051417.1:34876843-34877222 GCF_015228065.2 Penaeus monodon | reverse complement strand
CGTCTCCCCCTTTTTTCGCCTTTTTTAATTCAGATAATCTGCTTCCCTTTTCGATATTCCCAGGAAGATGTATAGACGGAGAGCAAACGAATGAAAAAAATAAAAAATAATTACCTTTTTTTCCTTTTGTAGGGGAATCTGCAATAGAAAATAACCGACATTTCAAACATGTGATGTGAATGGAAGAATTTTTTCCGGTCGAGTGAGTTGGAGACATCAGTCAAAGGTTACAAAAGTCTGTCCTTGATTCGAGAGGGTTTAAATATAGCTCACTTTTTTTTCTCTTCTAGTTGCTACTTCCTATATCCGCTTTCCTTTCATTTTCGTTTCTGTGTGATTCTTGATTATTTCGTTTTCTATATTTTTTTCCCATTTGAAA
>NC_051417.1:34876386-34876552 GCF_015228065.2 Penaeus monodon | reverse complement strand
ACTCAGCCGCTGTGGCCGAGATAACAAAGCTAACACGACAGAAACATGTCCCTTCGCGTGTTTTCAACAGAATCTTCCGATATTACATATCAATTGTTGATGAAGCTAATGACGCTCTGCCGAAGAGTAATATGACCTTCGATTTTTCATTTCAACATATAGTACC
>NC_051417.1:34875953-34876204 GCF_015228065.2 Penaeus monodon | reverse complement strand
GTTAATAACGTACCATGCATCTCCCCACCGGATCGCGACCTTACAACTTTACCAGCCTCCATTATTTTTATTAGATTTTGTTTTTCTTTTCATACCATTAGTTGTTCTAAACCAAGTTAATGAGAAGCGGGGAGTCCAGGGTCTGTTTCTTGCGGTTCATGAAACTTTAATTAGCCTGTCTGGTGTGATTTATGGCAACTCTTTTGCGAGTTGATTTAGAATGGGACTTGATTTCCTTTCGGGAAGAAGTG
>NC_051417.1:34875305-34875710 GCF_015228065.2 Penaeus monodon | reverse complement strand
ATCATAATAAAAGGGTTTCAGTGAGGAAGTCCCTCCTATGTATCACATCTCTGGCCTGTTGTCAAATGTATTACACATTTCCTCGAAACAATATGTCGCGAAAGGTAAACAAAATTTGCCTTAATTATTGAGTCACTTTCCCAACATAAACACAGACCATTGCAGATTATTCCCAGTAATTAACACCTTAATTTAGACATTTTCAAAGGAAATAAACAAGGAGATTTTCATATCTTTTTCTCCCTTTTTTCAATGAAGGTAAAAAAAAAGGTTTACACTAAAGCTAGCGGCGGTCGTTCACGGTTGACTCTCCATGTGAATCGAGGCTAAGTGTGCAAGAAACACACAGTGCTAAAGATAGGCTTGTTGGTAGGTAGCAAAACGGGGATAAAGACTGCATTCATA
>NC_051417.1:34874878-34875093 GCF_015228065.2 Penaeus monodon | reverse complement strand
ATCGGCAAAAAAATCATTTTTTCTTGTAAAATATTCAATGGATTGTTTTATTCATTTAATCAATTTCAGCTAAATATTTCATTCTTTGTTTAAACATCGTTTCCCTACACACTCGTGACCCATGGAGAATGATCAATGGCTGACTGATGTTTGCACTAAGAATAGCAACATTTTGCATTTATTCGATCTTTTTCATAGCTTCAAATCTTTGAGTT
>NC_051417.1:34874589-34874783 GCF_015228065.2 Penaeus monodon | reverse complement strand
AATTAATTTATTTTTGAATATACTTTATATATCCATTCCAATTATATATCCATTGTGTCTGTTTGTTTTCCTCATCCCCTCCTTACAAAAGGGCGGAGAGTCAAAGTGTCAGAGTCATACTGTTAGATTTAAAGAGTCATAGTTAAAGTGTAAGAGTTAAAGAGTCAGTCACAGTGACGAAGAATCGAAGAGTC
>NC_051417.1:34874486-34874560 GCF_015228065.2 Penaeus monodon | reverse complement strand
ATCAGAACGTCAAAGAATCAAACATTCATAGATTTTTTTTTTTTCTAATGTCAAAAAGTCAAAAAGTCGAAACC
>NC_051417.1:34874335-34874415 GCF_015228065.2 Penaeus monodon | reverse complement strand
TAACCCCGGATCGAGCAATGGCAGGCAGAGAAGAGAGCATCCTATCTCGCGGGAAACCGAGAGAATCCGAGAGTCTGCAT
>NC_051417.1:34872943-34874282 GCF_015228065.2 Penaeus monodon | reverse complement strand
TTTGTTCAACAGACTTCATGCCGAGTGAATTGGGGTCTCGTATCCGCCTGTGTTTCAGCAGCGATGGGCGTGCGGGCGTCGTAGGGCTTAAACCTGGCAGTGGGACGTCGTGTAAACGTATCTCTCTATTGCCGTTCTTGCACATCCAGCGCTAATGAACGGGGCGGGCGTGTTGGACTCTGCCTTGAGCGCGTGCGTCGTGGGTGGCGGGCGGGTCCTAGGCTGTTTCTGTTTCTCTTATTTTGTGGATTGTGATATGTTTTTTTTCCCTCTCTCTCTTTTTGTCTTGTTTCGTCTTCTTGTTTTGTTTTTTCTTTCGTCTTGTTTTTATTTTCATTTTTTCTTCTTTGTTTTCTTATCCCTCCTTTTTTAATGTTGGTGATTTTTTCTTTTCTTCTTGATTTTCTTTCTTTCTTTCTTTTTTTACTTTTGTTTTTTTCTTTATTTTTTTCCCTTTTTTACTTCTGTTTTTTTTTTCTTTTTTTTCTTATACTGAGAGTCTAATCTAGCGGAGCCGAATCGTCTCTCCGCCCATGGATATGATGGAAGCCAGCGCATTCCAGGAATAGGCAATCATTATCGGAAAATAATAAAAAGGTCTGATACACACAGCCACATTTTCTTTGGCCTTTTCCACACTTCTTTTTTTATCCGACCGTAACCTTTGACGAATAAAATACTTTAGGATGATTTGTACTTTTTTTTCCATACCGTTTATGTGAACGAAATTCTCTCGTCGGCCGATTTGGATGAAATAATATGCTCGGCGTTGGCACTCGGCGACACAAAGCGCTTGTTATTTGAAGTCTGTCTTTGGTACAGAATTTCACGGTCTTATCATTCAATATTTTTTTTCTATCTTCCTCTATCGAGATAATGATTTAATTTCAGTCTTCCATCCTTTCGCCTTTTTTTTCTCTCCGTTTCGTTTTATTATTTTTGTCTCGTAGATTATCATTCACTATTCGTATTAAACTGCATTTCAATGCATTTGCCGAGTCTGACCTGGTCCTCTATTTCTCTATTTTAGCTAAAGGTTTAAATGTAACCAACCATTATAACGCTCACCTTTAATACATAGATTATGCCCTTATGTAACATATACGAAATACAAATCCACTCTGTAATGTATCCGAGGAGAAGAAATAGTCACACTTATTTCCTGTATTTCACTTTATGTAGATAAGAAAGATACGTAATGATACATAATGTCCAAGTGTTCTTTAAAGATTGTATCGTTATTGTAAGAGATTTCCTGATATAGTATAAAGTGGCGACTGTTTTCCGTAGAGTTGTGATCCATCGTGTTTTAGGATGTTTGTAGTACAACTTTAATGCG
>NC_051417.1:34872360-34872642 GCF_015228065.2 Penaeus monodon | reverse complement strand
TCTGAAAGGTTTGTTAAATTCTAGATTATAGTGTTTTTTTCTCAATTGTAAGCATGAAGGTACTGGAATATAAAAATGAAAGTTCACACACATACACAGCACACATAAACATGGGGAAATAAGCAACTATCATCTAAACTAGAGACTTTAAGAGTTCACGGTAAAGTATCTTATGAGCCGGCTAATACCTTCGCTTCCCCCCCCCATAAACTCTAGTTCTTTACTCTTAAGTTTTGGTTAAGAAGACACACATACACATACACAAAATCGGAAAAAAACATA
>NC_051417.1:34871834-34872279 GCF_015228065.2 Penaeus monodon | reverse complement strand
CTGCTTAATCGAGACTTAAAGTACTGGAGTTTATGGGGGGGAAAGAACCTACATTTACGAAAGGCATTCGCCGGCACTCAAGACGGTTTACCACAAACTTTTTAAGTTTCCTAATTTTAGATGATGGTTGTTGCGCATTTCCCTGTATCCCCCGCAAAATGTCCTATTTAAATTAACTACTGACTCGATAATGACAAATAATCAAATTTTCACCAACATAAATTACATATCATTGACCTTGATTACTCTTCTACTTTCTACCGTGCTTAAACTTGTTCGCGCACGTAATCCCACGGCCAAAATAATTACGCAGTGGATAGTTCAATAACTGATACAAATAATTGCATAGCTTGCACTGACAATTAAGCTGATCTGAATTTGCACAGTCGACTAATTTGCTAACAGGAATATGGACTCATTACCATGCATATCATCATGGTTCTAT
>NC_051417.1:34870900-34871579 GCF_015228065.2 Penaeus monodon | reverse complement strand
TCATTTTGATAAATGTTGGGAGGGAAAATATATGTAAGAATGACTATGGTGTAATTAGCGCGTTTTTATTTATTTATTTTCAGAATTACACGACTTGCATAAGATGTATTATTTCTGTTGGGATTTAGTCAGTTACTCATTTAACTTCTGTACACTCCACTTTTATCATACTTATACTCATTATATTGCAGGTCTATATTGTTGTTTTTTCTCTCTAGCAAGAAGATAAATCGATGAAACATTTATTCTTTTAATCTTGTAAATTACAAAGGATATAAAATTGCTAGACAAACGATTTCTTAAAAAGATAATAATAATAATTATGAGAGAATTACAAATAGATGTCACAGAATATGCGATAACATTGATAAAAACACCGGCATTAAAATTCTAAATACTTTTAAACAAATTACGTTCAGATATTGATATAAACCTGAAAGTATAAAAAATAACTCATCATATTGACACACAATAAAAGAGAATAACCCCAGAAAAGAAAAATAAACTTTTACTGAAAAGATGAATTTGATTTCGAACGATACAATATTGACAGATACTCAACAATCAGCGTGATAATCTCCAGTAATGACTGATTTTAAAATCCTGATTAATCAAACCAATTTTAAAAAATCATATTGATAAGAAAAAGACATCGAAATGATACATATTTCTAATTCTC
>NC_051417.1:34870685-34870855 GCF_015228065.2 Penaeus monodon | reverse complement strand
AAATAAGGAATCCAAATAATAAAAGCATTCGATATTGACTCATTTTCGGCTGCAACATTGCAGAGGGGGGGGGGGGGATTCCCGCTGGCTGCAACGGCGGTGTCCGAACTGTTTGTTTGTTTTTAATTGATGGTGTTTGAAAAGCAAACATTTCCCTCCCCCCTCCCCCC
>NC_051417.1:34870487-34870648 GCF_015228065.2 Penaeus monodon | reverse complement strand
CTCCCCCCTTCTCCTATCCCTCCCTTCCCTTCCCTTCCCTTCCCTTCCCCTCCCTACCCATCATTCGTCATTGATAACTGGTCTGTATGCAAATTATTCTAAACCGAGTAAATAATCATTAATCTTCATTACAGGAGTGGGAATAAAGCGAGGGTAATTCC
>NC_051417.1:34869939-34870063 GCF_015228065.2 Penaeus monodon | reverse complement strand
AACTCATCAACTTCCCTCCGTAAAAAAAAAATCTCTTAAAAAGTCATCACTAACCGCGAGCCAAAAGCGCCGAGCAGCAGAAGGCAGCGCAGAGGGAGGGCAAAATGGCTTCGCAGGGATACGA
>NC_051417.1:34869071-34869564 GCF_015228065.2 Penaeus monodon | reverse complement strand
GGGGAGAGGACTACGGTGTCTCAGAATATGGTGACTGAGATTATCGTAGCTAAGTTTATGGTGACAAGGGGTTTATGGAAACTGGGGTTATGGTGAAGTAATCGTGTTTATGGTGAGATTGTGCTTTCGAAAGATGCGCGATTATTGTCTGTTTGTTTTTTTTATGGCATAACAAGTTCTCTTTATCAAAATTATAAGGAACTAAAGTCTTTTTTTATTTTTTTTATTAAAAAAAAACATAAAAATATGAAAATGTAAAGAGCAAAGGACAATAAAAACGATGAAGAATAGAGAGCAAGAAGATAAGAAAGCAAGGTAAAAACACACAAAAAAGTAAAACAGATAAAAAGATGAAGAAAGAAAATATATAAAAGAAGAGAGAAGAAAAAATAGACAAAAGAAAAAAAACACAAAGAAAACATATGAGGTAAAAAAGAAAAGAAGAGGAGGAGAAACAACAATAACGGGGGGGGAAGAAGGGGAGAGGAGAGGA
>NC_051417.1:34868233-34868795 GCF_015228065.2 Penaeus monodon | reverse complement strand
ATAGTCTGCATTTACAGATAATAACCTCATAACTTACACGTATAATAAAACGATAAGAGATATGGAGAATTTGTGCAACGATGCAATACACAAACGATGTTTTTATGAACGTCCGGTGAAACAAATACTAGAATATTACATGCTTAAATTATTTTCGATATTTTATCCCAAAAACTACATATTCGCGCCATCAACGGACTTTCACGAAATATGAAAAATTTATCGCCACATAAGAAGGATTTGAAAATGAAACACACCTTTACCATTACTATGCAGGAAAAAAAATGTAAAGCTGATGATATTTTTGAGGAGAGAACAAAGTGAAAAAAAAAATTAAGCTCGTAGGCCGCGGCGTTTATAACGATTTCCTTTTCTCTTGATTAGATAGATAATTCGATAGATAATCAATACGAAAGCATCTCTCTTGTCTCGTCGTTTTAATCACTTTCATTTACTGAATATATGAAAATCCACCGAATAAATCCTCTTCAAAATTCTGTTTATGTTTTGTCGTTATTAAAGCGCCATTGTTACCTTGTATGTAAAATATCTCCTACAAACA
>NC_051417.1:34867249-34867865 GCF_015228065.2 Penaeus monodon | reverse complement strand
CACAGCATTAAAGAATACAACCATTTACAACTACTAATACTCCCACGACTAACAATGCCGACAGTAAACCTGCCTTTCCTACGCAGCATTTCCGCCAAGTGTTTCCGTCAACTCCACTGAAACTCCGTTGAGGTGAAAATGAAGTGAGCAGCGAGGCAAGAGTGAGGAGAGAATGTGCCCCTTGTGATGGAATCGATTTTAGTGTAACCTTCAAGTGCTTATGGGGAGGCCTAGAGTATGGGGGAGAGGGGGAGGAGAGGGGAGGAGGTGGGAAGTAAGGGAGGAGATAGGGGAAGGAGAGGGGAGGAAGGGGAGGAGAGGGGGAGGAGAGGGGGGGAAGAGGAAAGAGGGGGAGGAGGGAATGAGGGAGAAGGGAAGAGATGGGGGAAGAGAGGAGGAAGGGGAGATGGGGGAGAGGGGGAGGAGAGGGGAGGAAGAGGGGAAGAGATGGAGGAAGAGGGAAGGAAGGGGAGGAGATGGGGGGGGAGAGACAAAAAAGAGACGCGAACGGAGAGGAGAGATAATAAGCAAAACACGAATAAAACAAGACGAAGAGACGGAATGGAATGAGGAAGAAGAGCGATGGGCGGGGCATAGGGGCGGGGCTCTCAGACCT
>NC_051417.1:34867062-34867139 GCF_015228065.2 Penaeus monodon | reverse complement strand
GTCTAGTGACTTCCGGGATGAGTGTTTCTGCGCCTTTAGATGAAACTATATGGTGTACATGTACTGTATGGATGAAC
>NC_051417.1:34864506-34864599 GCF_015228065.2 Penaeus monodon | reverse complement strand
CTGGTATTCATCCACAGCATTATCACAAACCCCCATTCTTACATAATTATCATAAATTCCCCATTATTGCCATCATTATCAGCATGCCCTTTA
>NC_051417.1:34864226-34864463 GCF_015228065.2 Penaeus monodon | reverse complement strand
GACGTCATGAGTTATGCATTTCCAAAAGCGGTGACTCACGAGGACGGAGTTATAACGCCCATACGCCCTCGATTAACGATATTTTATTTATTTATTTATTTGTTTGTTTTGGTCTGTCTGTCATGCATTTTTTTTTGTCTGTTTCACTTTTGGTTTTTATCTGTGTGTTTGTATTTTTTCCCCTTTTTGTGTTTTTGTTTTCTTTCTTTCTTTGAGTTTCTCTTCATGTTTTTTTTT
>NC_051417.1:34863617-34863710 GCF_015228065.2 Penaeus monodon | reverse complement strand
TTCGTCGCAATAGCGCCACATTTTTAACATGCCATGCGGAATGACGAGGAGTCGGCGACACAGAATGACCCAACCCAGTCGAGAAGGAAAGAG
>NC_051417.1:34863392-34863568 GCF_015228065.2 Penaeus monodon | reverse complement strand
GATGGAAATACAATAAACAAGCGCACAAACAAAGGTAAACACACGAACACGTAATAACGGAAGGAGGATCAGGAGAAAAAAAAAGCAGGTATTGCCAGTCCATGCTATTGTGTTGGCTGGTCCTTACCTGTGTGGTTTAGGTGAGCGAGAGTCCTGTAGAGGCGTGAACCGGGGAG
>NC_051417.1:34862345-34863361 GCF_015228065.2 Penaeus monodon | reverse complement strand
TGGCAGGAGACAATCACAAGAGGGTTGGAAGAGGAAGGAGGAGAAGCACACTCTCGGAACTCTCTTTGTCTCTTAGTTACACTCTCCACTGAGACATCTCCTGCCAGCAAAACAAAGACCAGAGATGGTAGATAGTTCACACATAACACAGTTGGTACAGAGGGCCAGCGGGGTCTCCATATTAAGGCGGGTTGGTTTTTGGTTTGTCGAAGGCGCTGCTCGTCAGGTGGAGTGGAGTAGTAAGGGGGAAGGGGGGGGGCGGAAGAGGTAGCCCCAAAAAAAAAGAAAATAATATGCCTACGCGGTGTCAGCCTACGGAAGTGTAATTTTTTTTTCTAGGGTAGAGAGACAGAGAGAGAGTGCCACAACCGACCAATTGCGCGCGAGACCACACTCCCGTGGCCCCTTCGCCTCGGACACTGGGACCCCCTTCTTACTGCACATACAAAGGTTGGCAGACTTCACCAGACGATCCTTATCTCTGCCTGTTATCGGGGTCTCGGGATTTCGTCGCGGGCGCTGGGTGCAGGCCGTGGCTTGATTAGAGGGTCCTCAAGAAGATCAGTCCAAGAACATCAAATAAATCAATAGGCGATACGCGCAATTCATGAAAGAAGAAGGTTACAACAGACTTTCACAGGGCGCTATCGACTGCCCGCCGGTGACGTCATTGTTGTCATGGCAACGTCGGGTGTTCTATTGATCACGCCTCCGTCACGCCGACACCCCCTACCCCCCCCTACCCCTCCGGCTTCAAAAGTGACCCTGTACTTATTCTTACGTCAGTACCTACTGCGCCTACAGGGAACAAAAAACGCAAAACGAGGGACCCCGAGACCAGAGGTATTTACGTGCGAGGGGCGGCACTCTGCTCTCTCCGACGCGCCGATCGACCCCTCGACACGGCTTCTGTGGAGGGGCCGTCGATGTCGAGCATTTACGCTTTCGAACACTTTAGTCATTCAGAGTGGTCGAGGCGGCCCTCCGGCAGCACAAATTTCTACACCCGACACGCC
>NC_051417.1:34861987-34862168 GCF_015228065.2 Penaeus monodon | reverse complement strand
GCCCAAAAAAACCAGCTCATGCCTCTCCTGCATGAATGGCATCCTCCCACAACCCGCGATCATTGACTTTGATATATATTAATTAAAAGTAGAGCACTATGTGTTGTGAACACCTGTGTCCGTTGACCGGGATCAATGTCGTTTTATTTCATTCATTCGGAAAGCCCCTCCCTTGAGTTTT
>NC_051417.1:34861651-34861869 GCF_015228065.2 Penaeus monodon | reverse complement strand
GCCATGCCGTCTTGTCCTCTCCTACAGTTGCATCATGGCCTCAATTGTGTCAGATTGCGATGCATCGAGTGACTGCAACACACGAGGCATTATGTTCGGAATACATGAGGTAATATTCGTCCATAAACGTTTGACATTTCGTTGTGTGTTGGTGAGCAGAGCTATTACCACATTCCGCGCCGCTAATGTCATCCCGGCAGACCGAATTTTAGAAAAAA
>NC_051417.1:34860627-34860984 GCF_015228065.2 Penaeus monodon | reverse complement strand
GAAACGGTTTACATTGGCTGTGGCATTCGGCGTTGAAATCAATTTGTCACGAGGGCCTCTTCCTCTCATGACCCCGAGCCAGACAGAGCTCTTAGAGCCCCAGAGCCGTAGAGCCTACAGAGCCGGAGAGGGTCAGAGGGTGACATGAGCCTCTGAGGGTCAGTGCGGCCCGCGAACGCCGCAGGGGGCCGCCCTGATGTGGGTCGCCGAGGCGGTTTAGTGGGTCAGGGGCGTCGGGGCGATCCAGCGCTGGAGGAGCGCCGACCGAGAGGGTCTTCAAGGTCACGCAGCGTCACGCAGCCGAGGCGGAAGCGGGGACCTGCGTGGCTCTTTGCTGCTTCCTGCGGCTCCCTGCGG
>NC_051417.1:34860376-34860520 GCF_015228065.2 Penaeus monodon | reverse complement strand
CGACCCTTCCTCCCTTGGGACGTCGACGTATAAAGCGATTAATCTCGGAGGGAGATTCCGGCCAGACGCCCGGCCATTTCACGCCTAGGCCTGTCTCTCGCCGCCGGTGCGTTGGGTGCGCCGAGTTAATGCTGTCAGCGCGAC
>NC_051417.1:34860039-34860279 GCF_015228065.2 Penaeus monodon | reverse complement strand
GATGAGGACTGTCTTCGCGGAGATGGCCGTCAAGAGGACACGGATCTCGTCACGGAGGTTGAAATCTCGTTATGGGGTGTTCGTCTGGGATTACGTCCGCATCGAGATCGTTTTATTTCACGTATTCCAAGCGAGAAGTCGGATTTACGGGATGTTTGAGCGTACAGTCGTTACCATGTTCGCAAGCTCGTATACATTTTCAAGCAGTTTACTGAGTAAAAGTACTGCATGAATAGATAA
>NC_051417.1:34859536-34859830 GCF_015228065.2 Penaeus monodon | reverse complement strand
GCAAACCTCTTAATGAGTGTTTTGTGAAGACGCTTCGACATCAACGTCTTTCTAGAGGGTGATGATAAAAGTGTTGCAAGTATTGAATTTGGGGGAAAACCGTTCGAGAATATTGCAAAAAAATATACGTATCTGTGATGTGGAACATGAGGGGAAAAATATAGCTATGAACAGGTATTTTATCTGATATGGAGTGGAAAAATAGTTATGTGTTGAAGTAATGGAGTCCAAATATCGACGGTATTTGTGTTTGAATTTTGTAGGAGCAAGAGAGAGGTGAAGATAAACACATAG
>NC_051417.1:34858905-34859083 GCF_015228065.2 Penaeus monodon | reverse complement strand
GGCAGAGGAGGACAAATTGATTGAAGACAGAAGACGCTCGAAAGGAACAGAGAAAATGGACGAATGGCAGACGTAGGAAGGTGGGAAAAGAAAGGGAGAAAGTGAGTAAACAAAAGAGAGAGAGAAAGGGAAGGAGGATAATTCACGAGAGAGAGAAGACGACTGAATAAAGACTAAG
>NC_051417.1:34858194-34858354 GCF_015228065.2 Penaeus monodon | reverse complement strand
GTCAGAAATTGCCATATAATTGGCTAATTTTCTAAGCATATATACATTAATTTTTTAAGGAATCCTTGTTTCTGGGCAACGAGCGGCGCTGGTGTTGTAGCAACCGCAAGGTCCTTGGCAAGACGTGAGCGGAGCTTTGTGGCATTTGGTATGTTTGAGT
>NC_051417.1:34856796-34856905 GCF_015228065.2 Penaeus monodon | reverse complement strand
GCCATAAATAAACGATAATAATCACCCCGCGCATGCAGAATGCCGCGTCGCCGAGAGGAATAAGCAAGCAGAGGAAATTCAAGACCTCGGAGAAAATACTCATCACGGG
>NC_051417.1:34856389-34856487 GCF_015228065.2 Penaeus monodon | reverse complement strand
TTATCGTCTGGGATATAAACTTGAGACTCTTTACACGAAAACGAAGACAAAGCCATAGCCATCTGGTATATGGACTAGAGACACTTTTTCATTAGCAC
>NC_051417.1:34856041-34856321 GCF_015228065.2 Penaeus monodon | reverse complement strand
CTGCCGTCTGTTGTATGGCGTTGAGACACTTTTTCATTAGCATACGAAGACGAAGACGAATCCACTGCCATCTGGTGTTACGGACGCTGCATTAACATACGGGACCTTATCCATCTTGTGTTGTTACGCGCGTTTTTATTTGATTTTCCCCTCTTTTTCTCTTTTCCCTTTTTGTAGTGTTGGGAAATATCTTTTTTTCATTATAATAACGTGATGTTTTTTTTTTCTTGTACGTTGGGGATGAATTTTGTATAGGAATGCGGTCGACACACACATGCGT
>NC_051417.1:34855645-34855734 GCF_015228065.2 Penaeus monodon | reverse complement strand
ATTCCCCCTTTCTAATCCTGTTTTTATCCCATTGCTTTGTTCCATTGTTACGTTCTATTATTCCCCTTCCTTATTTCTCTATTTTCCAA
>NC_051417.1:34855454-34855586 GCF_015228065.2 Penaeus monodon | reverse complement strand
GGCTATTTCGGTCTTTCACCTCCTTTATCGCTCGCTGTCTTCCACCTCCTTCTCTCTTTTCGGTTTTCTTTGTCTTTTTATATTTCCTTTTTCTCGTTTTTCTTCGTTTTTTCTCTTTCTCGCATACGCTTA
>NC_051417.1:34854363-34854823 GCF_015228065.2 Penaeus monodon | reverse complement strand
TATTAAGACACGTTACATTTTTGCCATATTCGGAGACGTGAAATACGCTCGTTTCCCACCGCACGATTTTCACCTTCATTTCAACCTCATCAATTTATTTTTATTATCAAGAAAAGGGTTTTTAAAAATAATAACAAAGCAAAACTGCGACAAACAGATGAGTAAAAAGCAAATGCCTAAAATGAAATGAAGTAAAACAAACTTTTTCTTCTTCTTCAAAATTGCTTTCTCCAAAGTCTGCTTCCTGATGACCAGTTTCAAGAGGAACGTGTTACAACGTTGGACGAGGAGAGAAAATTGGCCACACGTATCATCTTTTTCCGATATTGGGACACTTGAAGTACGCTCGTTTCCCACCTCAGAATGTCTCTTCTCAAGGACCGTCTTCTTTGTTTACATTTGAGGGGGAAACGAGCCTAAGGTGACGAAAGATTTTTGCAATAAAACGGAAAAATGAAGA
>NC_051417.1:34853927-34854090 GCF_015228065.2 Penaeus monodon | reverse complement strand
TACCTACTGAACGTAAATGTCCTTATTTGCTCGCTTCATTTCCTCGTATTTACTCCGTTTCACACGGCGCTACGTGTTTTGTCTCTATAGTAAAGACAAACACACACCTCAACTAAGGGAAACACAGGGCTGCTCGCCAACCGCATGCGGACACACGCGCCTG
>NC_051417.1:34852675-34852759 GCF_015228065.2 Penaeus monodon | reverse complement strand
TTTCACAACGAGCGCCAGGGACCGACTGCTAACCGAGGTTGCTTGGCACGAGAGAGAGGACATCGACCTGAAACCTGGACGCTA
>NC_051417.1:34850175-34850357 GCF_015228065.2 Penaeus monodon | reverse complement strand
TGATCAACGAACGACGGACGCGCTACCGTCTCCAACAAAGACTGCAAACAGTGCGTAGCTTTCCCTGAGCCACCAAAGCGGGGACCCCAACCAGAGACCCTGACAGGTTGGTAACAGCGTTGGGCTGTCCACACACGTCACTGACAGACTGGTGTCAGCAGTCGGACGCCAAAACACTGACA
>NC_051417.1:34849698-34849777 GCF_015228065.2 Penaeus monodon | reverse complement strand
AGCCTAGAGCTGCGGCCTCGGAACTGCTGTCTGTCCTTCTTCCCCGCTCGGTTTTTAAGCATATTGGAATTCACATCGA
>NC_051417.1:34846909-34847224 GCF_015228065.2 Penaeus monodon | reverse complement strand
CACTCACACATTCCCCTTTTGCCTTCCATGTGTGGGTTGAGATTCCTCAGTCGCGACACGAAGCCAAAGCCAAAATAGAAAGATTTGTTTTCTCTTGCAGTCGTATCTCCCAAGTTCGATTTCCTCATATATATGCAAAGATGTATAGATGAAGGGGATTTGTTTACCGAACACAGTGTAAAAGTCAAGTTGTTTTTTTAAATACTTTTAGGCGTTTATTTATTCCGTCCCTTGGTGATGTGGTAACGTAATCTTGTATGTGACATTATCAATACTATCAGGTTTCATATACGCTTTGTTTCAGCCTTGCAATTA
>NC_051417.1:34845823-34846034 GCF_015228065.2 Penaeus monodon | reverse complement strand
AAGCATTCTTTAAATAAAAAAAAGCTTTTCTGTCTTGAATGCACAAGGCATAATACTTGTGACATTTGGAGTGCAACATTCCGTAAAACCAATTCTATTTTTGTCTCTGGGCTTGCCATAAAAAGAAAAGATTACAGCTTTGGAAAATCATATGAAAACCTTTTTAGTTCGTGCTCTGGGAACTAGGATAAAAACATTGCATTGAGAAATA
>NC_051417.1:34844099-34844373 GCF_015228065.2 Penaeus monodon | reverse complement strand
GTATGTATGCATGTATGTATAAACACGGAAAATACTGTAGGACCTGCTACTTAAGGAAAAAGTTTCGGTAGGAAGAAAACTTCACTCCAATTTCTTACGAAATAACCGAGAAGATAATGCCCCTTCTCCGCCCGGTAATAAAGTGCTCTTCTTATGGCAGTTCATTTCGCTGACAAGACCTTGCCTCGAAGCCCCTTGGCGAGGAGGCGAGTCCTGGCGGCGACGCATCTGGATTAAGGCTGCTTACTTCTGCTTGGGATTGGGCCTGTGCCTC
>NC_051417.1:34843504-34843825 GCF_015228065.2 Penaeus monodon | reverse complement strand
TTACATATATTAATAATAGATAGACAGAAGGTCAAGGTCATTCCGCCTTCCACCGCTAGCACCGGAAAGACGTCAACTGCAGAGTAGCCGGAGGTTACAGACGTAAAATATTTCATTAGCGTAAAGGTAAAATTTCCTCATACATTCAGTCATGTTTAAGAAGAAAAAACACGAATGGAGGAAGATAATAATTGCTATAAATATATATCGAATTTCTAACCGGGGAATAGCTCGATCCCATGTTCGTGACGTCACAGCTCACGTGCGCAATAAACAACCAATTTCGAAACAGACTGAGCAGACCCTATATTCTATTGGCCT
>NC_051417.1:34843259-34843455 GCF_015228065.2 Penaeus monodon | reverse complement strand
TTAGAACTAAACTGTTTCTCCCTTTGTTCTTGTCAGGTTCGAGGGAAGAATAGATAAGGAAGCAATGGTGAATTTTATTCCAACAAGGAGACCTGGGAAGTTGTTGGTTCCAAACGCCATTAGCGAATGTCCAGGCAGAATGGCGATGATATTTATGATACGCTGTTTGGGCTTGACAAGGAAGGGTATTAGAGCA
>NC_051417.1:34842865-34843013 GCF_015228065.2 Penaeus monodon | reverse complement strand
ACCATTTCCTTGGTCACCGTCTCCCCATTTCCCCCTCTCCCCTCGTTCGCTGCAGAAAAGGGGGTCCGAGTATGCTGCAGTGTAATCTATTTATTGACCGAAGTCCTTTTGGCTTGCGGGAGGGTTAAAAATAGCCTGTTTTTTTTCT
>NC_051417.1:34841964-34842107 GCF_015228065.2 Penaeus monodon | reverse complement strand
AATGGGTGTATTTCCACTTATATTTTTCTCACTTGTTTTGGTGGCGCATTCTTGCGGCTTCGGAGATTCACACGTATAGGGTTCGAACGCTCCGAACTAATTGGTTTATTGACGGTATTCTCCGCTTTATGATTTGCTGTTGA
>NC_051417.1:34841656-34841831 GCF_015228065.2 Penaeus monodon | reverse complement strand
GTATTTAGATTTTGTTTTCTTGGTTACGTGTCTGTTTATTTACGTTATTTTTGTGAGGAATTAAAGTTTTCGTGTAGTTTGAAGATTTGTTGATGGTTTAATTACACACATGCACGCGAGCGAGCACACACTTGCATCAACACACACCCTTACACTCACGAACGCAAATACATTC
>NC_051417.1:34841061-34841322 GCF_015228065.2 Penaeus monodon | reverse complement strand
CTAATCACTAGTCAATAATATGATACAAAATTGACTAATTTGAAGATTAGACGAACGGATGCATTTTTCTCTCTCGTTCAGTGACGCGTTCTCGTGGCTTCGAAGATTCTCGCCTAAGGGTTCGAACGCTCCGAACTAATTGGTTCATTGACTGTATTCTCCGATTTATGATTTGCTGTTGATGTGTTGAATTTGTTTTTAGTATTCGGTTTGATTATTTTATTTTATTTTTTATTGAATACGTTTGATAAATGTATGTAT
>NC_051417.1:34840899-34841015 GCF_015228065.2 Penaeus monodon | reverse complement strand
ATGTGAAGCATTATTTTCTCGTGTAGTTTGAAAGTTTGTTATATAGTTTACACACACACACGCGAGCGAGTGCATCCGCATCGACATACACACGAACACACGCACATTCTAATCCA
>NC_051417.1:34840273-34840338 GCF_015228065.2 Penaeus monodon | reverse complement strand
TCACTCACCTTCATCAAATGGAAAAAAAGAGAAAAAAAATAACAATAATAATTGAGTGTATGAGT
>NC_051417.1:34839513-34839596 GCF_015228065.2 Penaeus monodon | reverse complement strand
AAGGAGTTTATCATGAAATTTATGAACGAAATAAACAAACGCGTTTATTGCATGGTTATTCATTCAAAATATAATACATTCGA
>NC_051417.1:34839321-34839417 GCF_015228065.2 Penaeus monodon | reverse complement strand
CGATCACTCCAACTCAATATCCTTTTTTTTTTTTTAATCTAAAGACTAGATTAGATTCTAATAAAAACAAAAACAAAAAAGAAATCATCTCTCATA
>NC_051417.1:34838997-34839262 GCF_015228065.2 Penaeus monodon | reverse complement strand
CATTCATAAAGGTTATCCAAGTCGATCGGAGAAAAATCGTAATCCTCATTGGGGCTGCGAGCTATGACGTCATCAGGTATCACCTTCGTCCCTCCTGAGCGCTGATTGGCTACTGCTGCATCCTGTGAGGGAGGGGGCGGGGCATAGGGAAAAGGGGGCGGGGCATAGGGGAAAAGGGGGTAGAGAAAGGGAAAAGGGGGCGGGGCAAAGGGGAAAAGGGGGTAGAGAAAGGGAAAAGGGGGTTGAGAAAGGGTAGGGGGGGGGT
>NC_051417.1:34838560-34838639 GCF_015228065.2 Penaeus monodon | reverse complement strand
TAAGAAAACAGTAACCAAAAAGTAACGAGAGAGAGGTGAAAACACAATTAGTAAAATCTACTTTTTACAACAAGAAAAC
>NC_051417.1:34837741-34838079 GCF_015228065.2 Penaeus monodon | reverse complement strand
TCACCCTCGGCACGCACTGGCGCTTGAGGCAGACGAAGGCGCCGTCGTGGCAGGCCGTCCCGTCAGGCAGGTGCGCCGCCACGCTCGGGTTGTCCTTGAACTCGTAGCGTGGCGTCCACAGGCTGCTCGAGTTGCGCTTCCGGCAGTAGAGGGCGCACGCTTGCCAGGGGAGGTCTGTGGAGGGGGGGAGGGGGGGAGGAGGAGGGGGGAGGTGACGGGGGGAGGGGGGAAGGGGTTGTAGGGGGGAGGGGAGGGAGGGGGAGGGGAGGGTGAATGGGGGCGGGGGGAGGAGGGGAGAGAAAGGGCGAAAGATGAAGGTGGGGAGAAAGAGGGTGAAG
>NC_051417.1:34836880-34836986 GCF_015228065.2 Penaeus monodon | reverse complement strand
GCTTATTAGACTTTGATATCACATAGTACCTCTAAATTTTATGAATAAATCTAAAGTCATTTACCATCACTGTTCAATAACGGCATTACGCCAGTCTAAAGCAAAG
>NC_051417.1:34836463-34836604 GCF_015228065.2 Penaeus monodon | reverse complement strand
TCCGGCTTGTGGCGCGTCGACGTCCTCGTCATTAGCGAGGCGAAACCATTAGCGGAATGGCCTCGTCCACGGCAGGATAGGCGCGTCCTTTCGCAAAATGGAGACACTTTCCCCGCGCCTAATAAAGCACCCGGGTGAATG
>NC_051417.1:34835486-34835554 GCF_015228065.2 Penaeus monodon | reverse complement strand
TTATCCGCAGATTACCTGTCCACCCACGCCCTTCCTCGCACAGGTGTCTATCGTCAATCATTCTCCCC
>NC_051417.1:34835247-34835412 GCF_015228065.2 Penaeus monodon | reverse complement strand
ATCTATGTGTACATTTATTTTGTTGTTCTATGTCCCTCGCTGTCTCTCTGTTTCTTTCTCCTGCTATCTCTTTCATCTTTGGGACTATGAATGTAAAGGTTTACACATATGTCCATGGTACATTTTATCTATCTGTTTATATCTATAGTTGTTTTTTTTCCTGCT
>NC_051417.1:34834894-34834976 GCF_015228065.2 Penaeus monodon | reverse complement strand
ATATAATATGATATTATTATGGTGAGTAAATTTTCTTTTTTTTTTAAACAAGTTTTTTACTAAATTGTTCCTTGCTAGTTGG
>NC_051417.1:34834465-34834585 GCF_015228065.2 Penaeus monodon | reverse complement strand
TAGATCAATGGCACGGAATCTGTCTTGTCTTCCTCTTCATGTGGCGTGGAACCACTGCATAACTATTGCTACATAAACATACGTGACCCAGTTCTTCTTGTGCGTGTGAAAGCTTTGTAC
>NC_051417.1:34833173-34833459 GCF_015228065.2 Penaeus monodon | reverse complement strand
AGTACCTGCGTTGTAGGCCATCTGCAGTCCCTCCGGCAGGATCTCCTTCTTCAGCTCGGCGACCGTCTTGCACATATGACTCGCCAGCGCCGCCACCGTCCGCCTCGGGGTCGCGCCGCACACCTGCCGTCATCAAGAGCGAAGGTCAGACGGCCGCTCAGGTGTCAAAGGTCACGGTTGACTTGTGGCAACGGTGCATAATGCATAAAGGTCGCAGTCGCCGGGAAAGGTCGCTCGTCCGCTTCGAGGGATGGCGTCTCCGGTGGCCCGCTGGAGGCCGTGGGGT
>NC_051417.1:34832467-34832683 GCF_015228065.2 Penaeus monodon | reverse complement strand
CGTAACTAAAACACAACTCGATAAATAAATGTGCGTAAACGTGTAATTAACTGAGACGCAAATAAAAGATAAATAAATACATTATATATAATTATATGCAAAAATGTTGATTACACTGATTAACACACAATTAAATTAACCATATGTAAATTAATTAAATAGTTCAAATACATTATTACATAAATAATACAACTAAAGTATGCTAATGAAAAAGAG
>NC_051417.1:34831693-34832260 GCF_015228065.2 Penaeus monodon | reverse complement strand
CACACACAACCGACAAACACAACAAAGGGGAAAATGCAATAAAAAAATCGAAGATAAACCTCACAAATACAGATACAAAAAACATGAAAAATATCTAACATAAACCTACAAATACAACAAATATTGACAAAAAAAAAGAGACAAAAATATCCTAAAATCCTAAACAAGCAAAATCTAAAACAAAGACAAAGAATCCTATAGTGGACAAAATCATGGAAAAAAAAAACGTGAAAAATGATATCCTAAAATCCTAAAACCGAGAAAAATATAAAATCCTAAAATCCTACACAAAAAGTTACAAAAATATATATCATAAAATCCTACACATAAACTCCAAGAAGAAAAAAGTGACAAAAAACATATATATCCTAAAATCCTACACACAAAAAAGATGACAAAAAATATCCCAAAATCCCAAAATCCTTAACACAAAAAAAATCCTAAAATCCTAAAATCCTTCACACAAAAACACACAAAAACGTGACAAAATATATTCAAAATTCCTAAATCCTTCACACAAACACAAAAACCGTGACGACAAAAAATATCCTAAAATCCTACACACAC
>NC_051417.1:34831283-34831500 GCF_015228065.2 Penaeus monodon | reverse complement strand
TCCAACTTTTCAAAAATGCTAAAATCTTAAACTGCTAAAACTCCAGCACAGGAAGGCACAGCAGCCTCTCCTCTCACCTTCTCGTCTGGACACAAGGACACGCGCAGGTCCGGTCCTACGCAGCCCTTCTCGGAGTTCCTGGGGGGAGGGGTATTGCAAGGGCGTCGGGACACCTGCCAGCCTGCAACAGGGCGATTTGCAAAGGGCGTTGCAGGAA
>NC_051417.1:34830440-34830712 GCF_015228065.2 Penaeus monodon | reverse complement strand
GAAGCACAGGTTATCCCATGTGCTAACAAGTGCCAAAGCGCTGACGCCTCTTACCTGTGCCTCCTTCGACGCACCCCGACTGGCACTCGCTGGTGGTCACGGGGCCCCACCCCCCGTCCACGACTTCGAGAGGGCCATCGCTTCCCCATGGCACGCACTTCCCCCCGCGGCACCACTGCCAGCATGGGATATGGGGTGACTTTTTATAAGTGTGTTTGAATATGTGCTTGCAAGTGTGTATGTGAGTGTGTGACTTCGAGTGAGTTTCGATC
>NC_051417.1:34828423-34830282 GCF_015228065.2 Penaeus monodon | reverse complement strand
GTGTGGAGGTCTCGCTCTACCCACGGCGGGCGCGAGCGACACGCGAGAGCGCTCGTCGCCGATTCTCTCCCGCCGTAAGTGGATTTTCTTTAAGTGGATTTTCTTTGATTTAAGTAGGTGGATTTTCTTTAAGTGGATTTTCTTTGATTTAAGTAGGTGGATTTTCTTTAAGTGGATTTTCTTTAAGTGGATTTTCTTTGATTTAAGTAAATGGATTTTCTTTTATTTAAGTAAGTGGTTTTTCTTTAATTTAAGTAAGTGGATTTTCGAGTTTCTTTGTTTCCCTGGGAGGGGTGTCCCTACTCTAAACATTATAGTGACTTTTTCGGTACTGTGATCACAGCAGTTCGAAAATTCCAAAAGCGCGCGCGCGATCGAAACGCTCGGAAAATTTGTCGTAACCGTAAATGTAGCCTTTTGAAAAAAAAAATGACATGACAAAGTGAAAATTATAGTGCACTGCAAGATTTGACAATGTGACAAGATGAAAAATAGCCTAACATGGCTAAACAGAAATGAGATGACAAAGTGAAAATTAGTATAATATGACAATATGACGAGATGAAAAATACCCTAACATGGCAAAAAAGAAATGACATGACAAAATTGAAAATATGCTACAAAAACGTGACATGACAAAATGGAAAATATGCTACAAAAATGTGACAGGACAAAATGAAAATATGCTACAAAAATGTGACATGACAAAATGGAAAATATGCTACAAAAATGTGACATGACAAAATGAAAACACCATTATTTGACAGGATAAGAATGACGTGGCAAAATGAAAATTTCCAGACAAAATGATAATATCTTGACAACACGACACATTTATTCTGATATGAAAAATGAGACTGGCATTATTACAAACAGAAAAAAAAAACAAAAAAACAGAACGCAACGAAATATGACATCCTAAAAAAAAAGTAATATGAAAAACACACTGAAACTGTACAAAAAAAAAAAGCAAGAAACAGGCGCTTTCTCCAACCCACGTTTTCTCCGCCGCAGTGCGTGCCCTCTAGCGCCGGCCCAGCAAGACTGATGGAGATGCGATGAGGAGACACGCAGCTTACCGATTCACACACTTCCTGGGGGGATACGGGACCACAATAATAGTGTAAACAGAGGGAAGTGTGAGAAAAAGGGATAATAATACGGAGACTGTAAAAAAAAAAAATGGATGATAATCTAAGTACGTGTAAGTGAGAGAAAGAGAGATAATGCAGGGAATTGTAAAAAAATAAATGGATAAGAATACAAAAACGTGTGAATGAGGAAATATGATAACGCTGGAACGTGTACGAAAAATGGATAAAAACACAGAAACGAGTAAAGAAAAAAAGTACAAAAATACAGCAAAACGGGAGAGAAAAGAGACAATAAACAATAACGGGAGGGGAAACTAGCGCAAAACATTTTATTTTTTGGTTACTCTGTGTTTTATTGTTCGTGGACACAGCACAGCTATTTCGAAGGTAAATGGTCAACAGTTTTTGTTAAAAAGGGAGAGAGAATTTATACCGTGTCCTAGAGATGCTGCAGGATATTGGCAAGCCCGTGATTTATAGCAGGACTGCCATTTCCTCTTTTCTATTGCTAAAAGTTATTTCCTCTCTCTCTCTCTCATTTTCGCATATTGTATATTTATCTTACACGTCTGATTTTCGGTTATGCTATGCTGATATTATTTTTCTTGGTGTGGGAAATAATTCGAGGATGTGTAATGTATATGTGTGTGGGCGCGGAGATCATGTCTCTCACAACTGCAATATTCGGGTCTGCAGAAAGCAATCTCTTACTCCATTTGCGTGTGTGGGAATATATGACTATCTATCTATCAATATACATAAACA
>NC_051417.1:34828115-34828207 GCF_015228065.2 Penaeus monodon | reverse complement strand
TGATGAAAGGAATTAGATTAAAGAATAAAGAGAGGAATTGAATTTAATAGTTAAGAGAGGAATTTAAGAAGAAAAAGAAAAAGAGAAAAAGA
>NC_051417.1:34827494-34827768 GCF_015228065.2 Penaeus monodon | reverse complement strand
TCTTTAAAAAATGAAACCCGGTGCTGTATTAAACTGATTTATTATTCTCGATACATTTGCATTCGTTTTTTCTTTCAATTGAAAATTAATTACGACTGACTATCTCTTTCATTTTATATAAATGGCGCGGGAATATTTACATAGCGAGCTCGTATTTCGATTTTAAATATATCACTTTTAAGAGCTCCCTTTTTATTCTAGTTTAATCCTCCCTGTACAACTTTGATTAATCGTTCAGATAAACTTAATTACAGGTTTGGTATATGTGTGTATG
>NC_051417.1:34826952-34827315 GCF_015228065.2 Penaeus monodon | reverse complement strand
TTACAGAAAACGAGTTTCAAGTCTTGGACAACACCCATATCCTAACACACTAAATGCAAAAAAAGCCTAACTCTCTACTTGACGCTAACACACATAAAAGAGATAAACATATAAATGAATAATAATGTATTATCACACTCTGCAACATTAAAACGTTATTCCCCACGTTATATTGCACAGGTTGCAAAGATTAATCTCCAGGTTGTTCGTCACCCTGTTGCCGATAAGAGCGATATTCGAGACTCATTTTGCAACCTACTATATCACTGTCTAGATCGGGGTCTGTGCGAGCCATAAGGAAAATCGACCCGCCTGTTAGTTATCACAAGCGGTTTTTTTAGGCTTTTGTAAATAAAACAAGAA
>NC_051417.1:34826228-34826493 GCF_015228065.2 Penaeus monodon | reverse complement strand
AAAAGGATGATATATATTTTTTCTGCTTTCACGCGTTACTGTTTCATCACTTTCTTCCTTTCATACTGTGTCTGATTTTCATCTCATCATTTTACCCGCGTTATATGAATAGCCCCCTTTACGAATTGCCAATGAATCATTTCCAAAAAACGACACCACATCATTCCGTAAATCTCTCAACACCCATTACACATCCATTATTGCAAAGAAATGGGTTGCATCATGAAAATGTACCATCGACGATTCACGATCTGGAGGCGTTACA
>NC_051417.1:34825756-34826205 GCF_015228065.2 Penaeus monodon | reverse complement strand
CTTCCAAAGCATACGAACCAAGCCTCCCTTCTCTCTGGATGCTAACTAACCCTCGCTAATTGTCCAGCTTGTGTCCGTGGGAGGAAGCTCAACGTTTGTGTTTCAAAAGATCAGTTCTGTACGTGAAGCATAGCGGAACCTGTTCTATTTCTAGCGTGCGGTGATTAATCAGGGTAGCGTTCATGATGCAGCCACCTGAGATTGACATTCGGTATCTATTCACACTGTATTCATTCCTGGAAAACCTTTCGTTCAGGGGATGATTAGCTCTTTCTCTTGGTAGCCGGGGGAGGGGTATATGAAAGCTATATTTGTCTGTGATGTATTTTTAGCGACGTTTACGAACCTGTGTATTTAGCTCTTTTTTTTGTATTAAAAGTGGCTAATTGATTTCCGGAATTGTTAACGAAACGCGGTGTGTGTTGTCCGTGGATTTTTGTAGCTTTGCA
>NC_051417.1:34825228-34825528 GCF_015228065.2 Penaeus monodon | reverse complement strand
TAAAAAAAATTACTATCATGACAATGATAGTAATGCTAATAATGGTAATAAAAATAGAGACCAACAGAAATAAAAAGAGTAGGAAATGATAATAGTAATACTAATACTACAAATACTAATACCAAAATACTAATCCTTTTAACATTAATACTAATACTAACACTAATATCAATATAGTAATACCAATACAACTAAATCTAATACCACTAACACTAATATTAATAACATTAACTAATACTAATACTCATCCTAATACTACAACTAATAACACTAACAAATATCACATTAGAAGAGAGAGAG
>NC_051417.1:34824857-34825047 GCF_015228065.2 Penaeus monodon | reverse complement strand
AGTGTCACTAACGTGTATTCTGGACACATTCTCCATCTTGGCATCGCTATCCTTGAGGAAAAGCTGGCACTGGGCGGTGGCATCCCAGCGCTGGCCCGGAAGTCCACCGAAGGTACTGTGATCCCACGCCTGCTCGCTTACGTCGCCTCCTTCGTTCAGACATTCCCCCCTGCAGGTACAAAGAGCGGGA
>NC_051417.1:34824624-34824727 GCF_015228065.2 Penaeus monodon | reverse complement strand
GAATGTGAGGGTTTTTTTTCGTTTTTTAATGGAGGGATCCTACATTCTTTTGTTAGTTTCCCCCCCTATTTTTTGTAATATTTTGGATGATATGTTTAAAAGC
>NC_051417.1:34823631-34823862 GCF_015228065.2 Penaeus monodon | reverse complement strand
GTACTTACTGTTGCTGCTGAATCTTCTCCTTGGCGCACGGTGACCACGTGGTGGCGCCCCGGAGACCTCTGCCGGCAGCCATGATGAAACCGTTACGATCGCATGTGTTCGAAACCCCATCGTGGCGAAGACCTAAGCTGTTGGGGGGGGGGGGGGAGAAGAGGGAGAAGAGGTTATAGGATTGTGAGGGTGGATGAGGGTGAGAGATGGGGTGGGTTGGGTGGGGTAGTT
>NC_051417.1:34823333-34823450 GCF_015228065.2 Penaeus monodon | reverse complement strand
TGATGCGCATGTAAGTGAGGAAAGGTATTTTTGTGCGTATGTGCGAGTGTACTCATTTGTTTGTCTTTCAACTATACACATCGTATGTGCCCGTATGGCTGTAAACACATCCAACAC
>NC_051417.1:34822350-34822853 GCF_015228065.2 Penaeus monodon | reverse complement strand
CGCATTCAAACTCTCAACACTCAAAGAAAACGACGGACTCCTTTCCTCCTCGCGTCCCTCACCTGTGTCCGATTTCGTGCGCGAGGACGTAGGAACTTAGAGCTCCCGCCGAAGGGTATGGACGACCCCTGTAATCAACCACGCCCAGTTCGTTTATGAGGCAGCTAAGGGCGGGCTTGCAGACGCCGCCCGTGTACGCCAGGCCCATCGTGACGCCATTCTCGGATCCGTCGTCGTTTTTGACGTAGAAGTTCAGTCTGGAACGAGAGGTTCGGAATGCCGGGCTGGAATTGCCTGGAATTTCGGGTTTGGATGGGAATTCGGTGCGGGATTGACTGGGATTTTGAACTGAGTGGGAACGTCGGGCTGGAATTTGTGTTAGTCGGGGGAATTCAGCTTGGAATGTCAGTCTGGGAATTCAGGTTAGATTTCTAAATAAAAAAAGGGGGGGGGGGTAGGTGCGTGGCGCTAGAGAGAACGTCACGTTTTTTTTCTATTGTTTT
>NC_051417.1:34820486-34821880 GCF_015228065.2 Penaeus monodon | reverse complement strand
GCAACCTACCCCGACAGATAGACCCCGATATCCCAATGCTCGGGATTCCCGTCGTCAGGATCGTTATTCCTCCTGCTGTAGTCGCAGAAGGCCTTCAGGAGTTTGATCCTCTCGCCGTCGTAGGTGGGCAGGTCCGCCGGCTGCGTGTACAGGAGGCGCAGGTGGCTAATGGTGAGGTCCACCTGGCGGCCGAGCGAAGGGTGGCGGTACAGGGCCTGGACCTGGAACGGGGGGGGGAGGGAGAATGGGGGGGGCTTAGTGTTTTTTATTTTAAGTGGGGTTTGGAATGGGGTTTTAAGTGGGTTCTAGGTGGGGTTTTGAATGGGGCTCTCAGTGGGTTTTTATTGGGGTTCTAAGTGGGTTTTCAATGGGGTTCTAAGTGGGGTTTGAAGTGGGTTCTAGGTGGGGTTTTGAATGGGGCTCTCAGTGGGTTTTTATTGGAGTTCTAGGTGGGTTTTGAATTGGGTTCAAGTGGGTTCTAAGTGGGTTTTCAATGGGGTTCTAAGTGGGGTTTGGAATGGGGTTTGAAGTGGGTTCTAGGTGGGGTTTTGAATGGGGCTCTCAGTGGGTTTTTATTGGGGTTCTAAGTGGGTTTTCAATGGGGTTCTAAGTGGGTTTTGAATTGGGTTCAAGTGGGTTCTAAGTGGGTTTTCAATGGGGTTCTGAGTGGGGTTTGGAATGGGGTTTTAAGTGAGTTCTAAGTGGGTTTTGAATTGGGTTCAAGTGGGTTCTAAGTGGGGTTTTCAATGGGGTTCTAAGTGGGTTTTATGTGGGGTTCTAAGTGGATTCTCAGTGAGTTTTCAATGGGGTTCTAGTGGGTTTTCAGTGGGGTTCTAAGTGGGTTTTATGTGGGTTTTGAATGGGGTTCAAGTGGGCTTTGAGTGGGTTTTAATTATTTTTGTGTGGGTTCTAAGTGGGTTTTGAACAGGGTTGAAATGGGTTCTAAATTAATTTTATGTAGGCTTTATGGGTTTTAAGTATTCTATGTGGGTTCTAAGAGGCTTTTGAATGGGTTCTAAGTGGGTTTTATGTGGGTTTCAACAATTTTTGTGTGGGTTCTAAGTGGATTCTACGCGGGTTCTAAGTGGGTTTTATGTGGATTTTAAGTGGGTTTTATGTGGGTTCTAAGTGGGTTTCATTTGGAGGTTTAAGTAGTTTAAATAATGGAGTGGTTAAGAGGTCAGGTCAAAGGGGTTAAGGGCTGGGGTTTAAGATGAGTGGGTTGAAGGGTTAATGGGTGAACTGAGGGGGTTGAGGAGGGTGGGAGGTTGAGTGGGTCGTGGGGGGGGTTGGGTTGAGTGGGTCGTGGGGGGGTTGGGTTGAGTGGGTCGTACGGGGGTTGGGTTGAGTGGGTCGTGGGGGGGGTTGGGTTGAGTGGGTCCCACTCCCACTCC
>NC_051417.1:34820253-34820379 GCF_015228065.2 Penaeus monodon | reverse complement strand
CAATTATCTATTTTTATGTGATTTGATTATTGGTGTCTCGTTTGGAAACTGTTTTTGTTGTTGTTTTAATGTTTTAGGAATGTTTTTTTTTATCTAATTAGTTTATTTGAATGTTACGTTTTTTTA
>NC_051417.1:34819722-34820048 GCF_015228065.2 Penaeus monodon | reverse complement strand
TTTTTTTTTATGGTTTCCTGCGTGCTTATGCGCATTCCTTAGTACACACACACACACAAAACTGTTATGAATTACCAAAGCAAACACCAAAAAAAAAAAGAGAAAACCAAGAAAACAAAGAAAAAGAAAATAGAATAAACCCCCCAAAAATGACCCCTAAGTCCAAATAAGGAGCCACGAAATTCGCACTAACGGGAAGAGCTTCATTTCGAGCAGGAGGAACGACAGCCCGGTTCGTGAAGTGGCGTGTTGCCATGGGTAATACTGCCTCCTTTGACCTCCACATACTGCGAGGTCAAACAGGTTTCTGGTGCCTCCTACTGTAC
>NC_051417.1:34818567-34819048 GCF_015228065.2 Penaeus monodon | reverse complement strand
TTTACATTTCACGCTTCACTTTTCACACTCCAAACCTCACACTCCAAACCTCACACTAAAACCTCACACTCTAAACCTCACACTCCACACCTCGCACTCCAAAACTCGCACTCCAAACCTCCCACTCCAACCCTCACACTCCAAACCTCATACTCCAAACCTCACACACCAAACCTCCCACTCCAAACCTCACCCTCTAACCCTCGCACCACAAATCTCCCACTCCACTCCACACTTCACACTCCAAACCTCACCCTCCAAACCTCCCCCTCCAAACCTCCCCCTCCAAACCTCGTACTCCAAACTTCATACCTACATTATTCACGAGTCCGAGGACGAGGTCTACCAGCTCCTCGTCGCTCGCAAGGTACTGAGAGAAGACGTCAAGGAGGGCCTGGTCGAGGAACATCCCAAGCTCGACCTTGAGGGGGGCGGGGGGGCCGGTTCTCTTGGCGTCCTCCATCTAAGGGAGAGAGAGAGA
>NC_051417.1:34817178-34818158 GCF_015228065.2 Penaeus monodon | reverse complement strand
ACTGGGTTTAAACCTGGTTGTGTGTATGTTGTACATGAAGAATGTTGTTCTCTTCATTACAGTTAATTTGGTTTATCATTAAATTATGCACTACATTGCAATGTCTTTCTATTACAATTTATATGCTGGAATCACAGCAATATTTTCCATCCACCGTAACAATATTCCTGTAAAGAGCAATTATAAACACTATTCCTATGCGACTATATTATCCAGCAACTATACTAACTATATATACTATAAACCCCTTATAAAACCCGTTATAAACATTCCATGACGCTTCCCTTTATTTCCAAACATACACATATACATACACCAAGCTATTTACCTCGACATGTGTTAAAAAGTACCTCTCTATACTCACCGTCGGGTCGACCATCACCTCGCTTATATCAGGCTTACGTACTGGCAACGGAACCAGGGGCGACCGACCGCAGTTCTCATGATCTGCAGAACACGGAAATAGTTAAGGCAGGTTTCGGGGGTTTAACAGTTTCAGATCCCTTTAAAAGACAGGTTTGGATTACGAGATAAGGGTCTGAGTGTCATTTTTTTCTCTCTTTTTTTTATGGAATTGGAAAAGGTATGTGCAGTGCTTTTTTTCTTCTTTTCATCTATATGTCTAAGATAGGCATACAGTGTGATAATATTGTTTTTTTTTCTTCTTTTTTTGTAAAGATGGGGTCTTAACATCTCGCTGTGTGTTATATAGGCATATAATATGATAATCCTCGGTTCTTTATCATCACAATCATTCATCCTTAGGACTATCCCCTATCAGCAGAAAATAGGGGGAAAAAAGAATAAATTCATTTAGCAAGATACACCAAAGTTCTATCGTAGTCCGTAAATTTACCAGGAACTCATAACACGTCCTTGCGAGTATCTTCCGCGTCGTTACAACACCCAAGGTAATTAATTACAAACTGGAACACAGATGAAGAAACGGGTTTTCTCTTTTTTTTCCGAAAATGGACTAG
>NC_051417.1:34816940-34817154 GCF_015228065.2 Penaeus monodon | reverse complement strand
GGGGGGGGATACCGGTCGTGGACATCTTCAGTGTTTTATATGGCGTGAAATTAAAATCAAGAGGAGAGAGAAAAAAAGGCAAATGCTGATTTTTTAAAAAGTTGTTGGAGTGATCGACAAACTAGCAGAAAAAAGATGCCGGTAGTTTTTTGTTGTCATTTATTTACATATTTATATTTTCTTGACATGTAACATTAATTAATATCTCATTTTC
>NC_051417.1:34816220-34816595 GCF_015228065.2 Penaeus monodon | reverse complement strand
GCTGTTGTTAAAACGAGTTTGTTTGTCTTTTTTTTTTGCTGAAACTAATTTGCCCAAAAAAACTGTAATAAGTCTAGATAATACTTAATACTTAATACTTTGATCTACTTTCCAAACAAGGTGTGAGTCGCAATGTTCTTCGAAAATTGACCTTTTTTTAAAAATGGATTAACTGAGACAATTCCTTCTTCCTTCATTCACATCATTGTCGATTTATTTGATTTCAGGCCAAGGTTGAAACGGCTGTAAATCTACGTTCGTATAAAAATGGCTTCTGTTTTAATCCACCTTCTTGTAAGTAAAATAATTTAATAACAATTTAACTCTATTTGGATATTATTTATTTTCTTTTATCTGTCTTCTTGTGTTAATTTG
>NC_051417.1:34815678-34816024 GCF_015228065.2 Penaeus monodon | reverse complement strand
ATTTACGAAAGGCAGGAAAAGCTTTAGGAGAAATAAAGGAAGAAAAAGAAAACAATAATAAAGATAAAAAAATAATAAAAATGGATAAAGAAACGAATGAAAGAACGTAGAGAATAAAAAAAAAAAACATACAGACAACCCAATCAAAATATTATTAATAATAAATAAACAATTAAAGATAAATGAATAAATACATAAAAAGTATACGGATGAAAATCATGAAAAAATCACTTGAATAAATAATAATAATAATATAAAATAAAATGAATAATAAAAACTACAGATAACAGTTAAGAAGGAAAAAAATGAGACAAAAACAGTGAAAACCCGAGAGGGAGGAAGGGAA
>NC_051417.1:34815397-34815503 GCF_015228065.2 Penaeus monodon | reverse complement strand
ACAGACTGTAACCTTGATTCTCTTTCCTAAGGCGAGAAAATGTCGAGAAAAAAATCCTGTTGCTAGAAAAATACAAACAAAATAAGAATTTCCGAACTAAATAACA
>NC_051417.1:34814407-34815140 GCF_015228065.2 Penaeus monodon | reverse complement strand
ATTTTTTTCTTCTTCTTCTTTAATTCCTTTCTTCATCTCGTTTACTCCTTTCTTTTTTTATCGGTAATAACACACCTTAATCTTTCTTTCTTTCTTTCTTTCTCTCCCTTTTCTTTTTCTTCTTTAACTTCCTCGCTTTAATTCCTCTCTTTAATTTTCTCTCTTCTATTTCCTCTATTCCTCCTTTCTAATCCTACTTTCCTCTTCTGTTTTCTTTCTTACTCCTTTCTAATCCTGTTTCCTCTTCTATTTCCTCTCTTCCTCCTTTCCAATCCTTTATTCTCTCTTTCTCCTTTCTAATCCTATTTTCCCCTTCTCTTCCCTCTCTTCCCCTTTCCACTCCTAATTTCCTCTTCTTTTTCCTCTCTTCCTCTTTTCCATCCGTATCTTCCCCTCCTTCTTCTTTTCTCTCTTCTCCTCCTTTTTTTTTATAATTCCTCTCTTCCCCCTTTCCACCCCTATCTTCCTTTTTTCCCCCATCCTCCCTCTCCCTTTCTTAACTCGACAGCTTTCTTAATACACAACACCCCCCCTCAAACCCAACTTACTATTGCACTCCAGATCCACAATGGCTGGCAGGGGGTGGCGCTTCACCACGTGCGTGTAGCGGCTCGTGAGGTGCCCTCGCTTGTAGATGTTTGCCTGACGAAGGAAGGTCGCGTCCAGGGGCAGGAGCTCGGCCACTTCCTCGCCTATCATGAGCATCACCCTCTGCACCGGCGGGAGAAAAAGG
>NC_051417.1:34813639-34813842 GCF_015228065.2 Penaeus monodon | reverse complement strand
TGAAATGACATATCAGTTAACCACCTTGCCAAAAACCTGTCATGCTGTCACACGCGATTTGCATATATTATCATTTACTGACCCCACGAACGATCTGTTTCCTTGCTCTCACACTGTTTTACAGAGACGCAGGGGAAAAGTTGAATAAACAAATAAAGTTTATTAGAAAAGTGGCATACAACAGTTTCGAGCTCCACCTGAAT
>NC_051417.1:34813432-34813542 GCF_015228065.2 Penaeus monodon | reverse complement strand
TTCTTTTTTATCCGAAATGCTTTCATGTCGTTTCCAAATGAGTATATACTTTCGTGTTCTGAACAATATCGCAAAATGTAAAGCACAATACCAGATCCAAAAGATTACCA
>NC_051417.1:34813278-34813347 GCF_015228065.2 Penaeus monodon | reverse complement strand
GCACTTTCTTGATTCGAAGTCGGAGCCAAGGTCACCTGTGTTCGAACATGGTCAAGCGTAGCTGCCGCA
>NC_051417.1:34812871-34813258 GCF_015228065.2 Penaeus monodon | reverse complement strand
CCAAATTTTACGAGAATAAACCGCGCCATTATCTTCAACCTGCAGTCATTCACCACGCTCGTTCTAAGGTTATGATGATGGTGATGCTCGGCGAAATGGTTTTCAAAAAACGCATCATATCCGCGTAAAATAGATGATTTCATCGCAAATTGCAAGGCTTACTTTCTGCTGTTGTCTGTGTTATACAATCATTTATATATATTATCATTATTTGAGGATAAAAAAAAATTAAAGTGAAAGAAAGACATTGGTGAAATGAGCCTTTTAACTCTTCGATTTAATCGTGAATACGCAATTAAATGGTTAATTATTCTGATGATAAAGTTTGGGTTCTCGCGTGTTCGGAGTTCCGTTTGTCTCAAACCTTTCGTTGGCTAGTGTCTTCGA
>NC_051417.1:34812376-34812487 GCF_015228065.2 Penaeus monodon | reverse complement strand
AAAGTAGAACGTTGTATTGTATGTTCCCAGAAGATAAGTGTTAGGTTAGAAAAGTACCATGTTATATATGTATCGTGAACAACTACATACATATATACAAGAAATACAAAT
>NC_051417.1:34811709-34811910 GCF_015228065.2 Penaeus monodon | reverse complement strand
TGCACACATAAACAGAAAACGACGAGCAATTACCAACCCACTGTTTGCTGTAATGTGATTTCAAAAAAGGTGTTTAAAAATGCGCTGGTGAATGGGGACCCTGCCTTTCGCCTTTCAACCCCGTCATGCACAAAGGGCAAGGGTGAATGACCTGGTGTCAAGGGTCTGCGTTCGAGGCTGTAGAAGAGGGGGTGGGAGGAG
>NC_051417.1:34811030-34811295 GCF_015228065.2 Penaeus monodon | reverse complement strand
AGAGGGTAAGGGAGGTTAAGCGAACAGCATAACCGCAACACGATTACATAACCTCACATTCTCTTAACCCCCCCTCCTTTTCTCTCTTTATTTTCTTATCCATCTCTGTGCTTATCAGAGCGTTCAGAGAGTAAAATTAAGCAAAATACTGATAAGAGACTTATTTTCATTCATTTCTTTCCGCGCCGATAAACGTTCGTCAGTGAGTTGAACGATGACTCTGCAACAAGCTCTGCCACGGAGAGGTGAATGACCTTTTAGTGAA
>NC_051417.1:34810591-34810858 GCF_015228065.2 Penaeus monodon | reverse complement strand
TTAAAAAAAAGAGGGCAAGAAGAGAGAACACGAGTGACAAACAGAGAAAAGAAAAGAGAAAGAGAAAAAGCGAAAGAGAGACCGAAATTCTGAGAACCGGGGAAGAGGAGGAAAAAAGACCGAATGAAATTAAGATATTCCAAAGATCTTATTTTCAAAACAAGGAAAAAAATCCCCCCCAAAAAAAGAGTATGAAATTAATAAAATGAATTACACAAGAATTCTATTTACCCTCGAAATGTAATCTCCGGGAGACGGAGGCGGGTG
>NC_051417.1:34809402-34809477 GCF_015228065.2 Penaeus monodon | reverse complement strand
ATCATTGGCCGGTTTAAAACACCGTGAATAGTGAGTCCGTAAGGGAGAGACGGCGTAGCGAGGTTAACAAAGGCG
>NC_051417.1:34808601-34808706 GCF_015228065.2 Penaeus monodon | reverse complement strand
CAGTCTAATGGTTTATTTTAATTGTTGAACGATCGGTAAAAAAATTTTCTCCCGCGGTCTGCGTTGCCCTCCGAGCTTGGCCAGACAGCGGGACGAAAGGCCTTC
>NC_051417.1:34807413-34807562 GCF_015228065.2 Penaeus monodon | reverse complement strand
CCCCAATCCGCTTCTCCCTCACCCTCCACTGTCAACCTGCCTCGCAACGAGTAAGATCCTTGCGGGATACGCATTGAAAAGATTCTCCAGGTATATATTTAGCCATCGAGCGCATTTGACGTTGTGGATGAGTCGTCGCCAAGGAACGA
>NC_051417.1:34806577-34806882 GCF_015228065.2 Penaeus monodon | reverse complement strand
TAGAAGATGACGTCACTCACCGGTCCATCACTGTGGCAGAGTGACAGCGTTCCCACCGGGCCGCTGTCGTGAGGCTGGTCATGAGCGAGGAACAGACATGGGCGAGAAACGAGAGGCAACACATGGGCTTTCCGACCGCCGTGACCTAGCTTGGACAAAGTCGCTCCTGGAGACACCAGCCAGGTACTTGGTTTCAGGGTCAGCTGGTATTGCCTGCGGTGGGGGGAGGGGGGGAGAGATGGTAGTTAGTGGTTTTGATCAAGTGGGAGGTGGAGAGTGGTTTTATAGTATTGCATATTATCGGT
>NC_051417.1:34805984-34806315 GCF_015228065.2 Penaeus monodon | reverse complement strand
ACTGATTTTATATTTGCCTATTTCCCTACGCTATTCACAAATTATTAATAAGACGCTAAACACAGAACAATTAAAAACTGTAGCTCGTTATTACATAATGGCGACTATTTATAAACAAATCACGCATCAGAATTCATCATTTTGAGTCATATTTCGACACGTTTTTTGCATTAAATTCACGAGATAAGATTTTCTTTTTCACTCCTTTTCAAACATGACAAATATCCAGCGAATTTCATGATGAAGAGAACGCATAAAAAAAAGTTTAAGGTTTACGTGAGAAAAACTAGTCAGTGTGGAAGGTTCCTGTTAATCAATATTCAGAGTTTGG
>NC_051417.1:34803961-34805145 GCF_015228065.2 Penaeus monodon | reverse complement strand
TCTCCAGAGTTACCCTAACCTAACCCAACCTCAAACAGCAATTTCTTCTTCCACTGAAGACATTTTCTCTCGCCAAACCTTTTCCAAACAGCTGAAAATAACGCCCGGTCAAAAATATAATCTCTGCAATATTTCTAGACACCTTTCCTCTGACACGGGTTTAATGTGGACTAATGACAGGATTATACATTAAAAAAAAGTGTTTAATCTCTCACTACAGCTTTAATGTGAAATAAAGCCTAGTGTGATGCCTGTGTTTAGCTGGTATTTGGCAAATAGCACCTGCTTAGTGTTGGAATAGTTAGACGGGTATCATCTGTTGGTATTTTGTGTAGGCCTATGCTTTAGTGTAGGTCTATGTGCGTTTTAGTGTGGGTGTAGGTATTTTTGCGTAGGTGTATGGGTAGTATATGCCTCCTGTGTTAAAAGGTAGGCCTATGTGTTGGTGGGTAGGGCTGTGCGTTTTAGTGTAGGCATACTATGTGCGTTTTAGTGTAGGCCAATGTTTTTGTGTAAGTCTATGTGTATTTTATTGTAGGCCTCCTATGTATGTTTTAGTGTAGGGCTTCCTGTGTTTTAGTCTAGGCCTGTGTGAATTCTAGTGTAGGCCTAGTGAGTTAGAATGTAGGTCTGTGTGTTTTAGGGTAGGCCTAAGTTTTTTAGTGTAGGTCTATGTATTTCATACAGTAGGCCTAAGTGTGTTTTAGTGTAGGTCTATATCTGTTAAAGTGTAGGCCTGACTGTGTTTTAGTATAGGCTTCCTATGTGTGCCTTAGTTTAAGCCTATGTGTGTAGGCGTGTATTTTAATATAGGCCTACGTTCTCTAATGTGAGCTTATTCATACTTTAATGTAGGCGTATAAATTTCGTCCTTATTAAAAAATAATAATACAAAAATAAAGGAAATCATTCAAAAAATAATTGGCAAACACGAAAATATTTTCCAATTTTAGCCTAGGACAACACACCACGTTATATATAAAAGCTTTGGAAATTCGTTATCTATGACAGTTAATCCAGAAGGCCGTGATTAAATGCGCCGTGCTAATATCATGAAACACAATATATTATCACGTGTACCCTAATAAAAGGATGGATTTCGAGATTAAAAACAGGACGCTACTAACAAGGTGGGTTATCTTTCATTACGAGGAAAACGGTCCGCGTTAGTGAATATATGCTTC
>NC_051417.1:34802388-34802496 GCF_015228065.2 Penaeus monodon | reverse complement strand
CCAGGGCGCCTAGGTGTGATGGAGCGCCCTGAGAAAACGCCAAATTACCGGCAATATCCTGCCGTCAAGCTTATCAAGTGTCACCTCGCCAGCAAAAGGGTGTAGACC
>NC_051417.1:34801808-34802176 GCF_015228065.2 Penaeus monodon | reverse complement strand
GAATATTATTATATTATTTTACTTGTCATGGGGAAAAACTGTTGAGAATGACGATGTGGAGATATGGAAACAAAAGTCTACTGGATTTTATTTTTACGTCGTTTATATAATATCTAATGTAAGAGGAAGGGGAATATATATATCTTTCTCTCTCTTGCTTGTCTCTTGTTTATCGAGGTCAAAAAAATAAACTCCGTTCTGGATAACGATGATGCGGAGAAATGAAAACAAAAGCGCCAAGAATTTTGTTTATGTCGCTTATACACGTCATCGAAAAAGCATAACAAAGAATCGAAAATATGAGACGCTCGATTCTTGCCAATCGTATCTGATATAGAAAAAAATACATATATAACAAAACAATGAAT
>NC_051417.1:34800828-34801159 GCF_015228065.2 Penaeus monodon | reverse complement strand
TATTATCATTACTTTATTTTACTTGTCATGGGGAAAAACTGTTGAGAATGACGATGTGGAGATATGGAAACAAAAGTCTACTGGATTTTATTTTTACGTCGTTTATATAATATCTAATGTAAGAGGAAGGGGAATATATATATCTTTCTCTCTCTTGCTTGTCTCTTGTTTATCGAGGTCAAAAAAATAAACTCCGTTCTGGATAACGATGATGCGGAGAAATGAAAACAAAAGCGCCAAGAATTTTGTTTATGTCGCTTATACACGTCATCGAAAAAGCATAACAAAGAATCGAAAATATGAGACGCTCGATTCTTGCCAATCGTATCTG
>NC_051417.1:34799853-34800101 GCF_015228065.2 Penaeus monodon | reverse complement strand
CAACACAAAAATCATGAATATAAAAACCAAATGCTTGCGGAACGAAAGGCGAAGAGAGTCCACGGTATCTATTGGAAGTCATGTTCGACTAAGCCGCTCTGAATACCGGCTCTTTGAACACACTCTTTGCATATTCATGGCTCGAATCTGACTGATTTGAAGCTTTTCTGGACATTCCGGGCGGCCAGTTCTGATCAGCGTCGATAGATTGCGAAGTTCATTTTCCGTTTGCAATGTTCATATCATTT
>NC_051417.1:34799327-34799442 GCF_015228065.2 Penaeus monodon | reverse complement strand
TCCTTTTCATGTTCTTTTTAGCTAATGTCATCTTTCATTCTTTGTATATCCGATCTTATCACCATTTACAATTTACGTTATATATCAAAACCATTTACACGAGATGTAGTAGCAG
>NC_051417.1:34798792-34799010 GCF_015228065.2 Penaeus monodon | reverse complement strand
CCTAAAACACAAAAAATAAAAAGGGTCACAGAACAAGAAATGAATACATTTGCACGTTGATTCTACATGAATATCGAGCACTAATGCCAAATTGCAATGATGTATTATCTGCATCTGGTTACGTCACTCATAACCGTGTGGATGTGATGTCCCTGCGTGATGTATGCGAGGCTTTACCGTCTATTTCCAGCTCGTGTTTGCGTATATAAATTTTCGTG
>NC_051417.1:34798268-34798440 GCF_015228065.2 Penaeus monodon | reverse complement strand
ATTTCTGCTTTCACAATCCCTTCGTATTAATCAAAGGGATTACGGTCTATAAAAAGAAATAATTCCGCTTTCCCACGTTATATACCTAGATCTTATATTCCATATCGATCTTTATTTTTGTTTCGGCTTTGATCAAGAAGAAAGCATTCGTTTGGAATTTGCCTTCCGTTGG
>NC_051417.1:34796679-34797902 GCF_015228065.2 Penaeus monodon | reverse complement strand
TATTACGCACTAATAACCCTTTCCTGCATTTTATCTCCCAGCCACTTTGGCATCACAGAACGAAATTTTTATCCGCAAAACGAGATAACTTTTAATCTAACATTGTGACGTCAGGATTGCTCGCTATCTCTGGCCTTCATTAAGTGGTCTTTGAAGTGGTCATTAAGTGGTCTTTGAAGTGGTCATTAAGTGGTCTTTGAAGTGGTCATTAAGTGGTCTTTGAAGTGGTTATTAAGTGGCCATTAAGTGGTCATTAAGTGGTCTTTGAAGTGGTCATTAAGTGGCCATTAAGTGGGCTTTGAAGTGGTCATTAAGTGGTCTTTTGAAGTGGTCATTAAGTGGTCTCTTTGACGTGGTCATTAAGTGGTCATTAAGTGGTCTTTTGAAGTGGTCATTAAGTGGTCTTTGACGTGGTCATTAAGTGGTCTTTGACGTGGTCATTAAGTGGTCATTAAGTGGTCTTTTGAAGTGGTCATTAAGTGGCCATTAAGTGGTCTTTTGAAGTGGTCATTAAGTGGTCTTTGAAGTGGTCATTAAGTGGTCATTAAGTGGTCTTTGACGTGGTCATTAAGTGGTCATTAAGTGGTCTTTTGAAGTGGTCATTAAGTGGCCATTAAGTGATCTTTGAAGTGGTCATTAAGTGGCCATTAAGTGGTGTTTTGAAGTGGTCATTAAGTGGTCTTTGACGTGGTCATTAAGTGGTCTTTTGAAGTGGTCATTAAGTGGTCATTAAGTGGTCTTTGACGTGGTCATTAAGTGGTCTTTGACGTGGTCATTAAGTGGTCTTTGACGTGGTCATTAAGTGGTCATTAAGTGGTCTTTGACGTGGTCATTAAGTGGTCTTTTGAAGTGGTCATTAAGTGGCCATTAAGTGGTCTTTTGAAGTGGTCTTTTGAAGTGGTCATTAAGTGGTCTTTGACGTGGTCATTAAGTGGTCATTAAGTGGTCTTTGACGTGGTCATTAAGTGGTCTTTGAAGTGGTCATTAAGTGGTCTTTGACGTGGTCATTAAGTGGTCATTAAGTGGTCTTTGACGTGGTCATTAAGTGGTCTTTGACGTGGTCATTAAGTGGTCAATAAGTGGCCATTAAGTGATCTTTGACGTGGTCATTAAGTGGCCATTAAGTGATCTTTGACGTGGTCATTAAGTGGTCATTAAGTGGTCTTTGAAGTGATTTGGATGGTAAATTGTATTAGTTTGGAAATGTGTCGAGAGGTTATTGA
>NC_051417.1:34795237-34795421 GCF_015228065.2 Penaeus monodon | reverse complement strand
CGGTGGGTTTGTCCCCTAGCTATGTTTAGTTCAGTAAGTCAATTAATTTCGGATTTTCTTTTGCATTTCGTTTGAACATTCTTTTGTCGAGGAAGTCTTCCCTGTCGCGTTTTCTTTCTCATGCTTCGTTCAATTATGAAACGATCGAAAAAAAAGGGAGAAGAGAGAGGGGGATTAGAAAGAC
>NC_051417.1:34794638-34794708 GCF_015228065.2 Penaeus monodon | reverse complement strand
GAAACACCACAAAAGAAGAAAAATACAAAAAACTAACAAACGAACACACAAAACGACAAAACATAATAAA
>NC_051417.1:34794088-34794303 GCF_015228065.2 Penaeus monodon | reverse complement strand
TAATACGCTCTCTCAAGACGCGAGACCCCCTCAAGACGTTTGCCTGACCTGGTGTCCATGGTGACGGTGAGGATGCTGCGGGCGGTGCCTCTGATCTCTTCGTGGGCGTGTGGGCGTGCGTCGGCGGCCGTCAGGTTCACCTCCACCACCGCCTCCGACCACTGCACCTCCGTCGGCGCCTGCGCGGGGAGGGCGTCGGGAGACTTGTCTTAGAA
>NC_051417.1:34792962-34793152 GCF_015228065.2 Penaeus monodon | reverse complement strand
TTATCACTACCAGTCTGCACTTGCTATCAAGCTTTCAATATCTTTTTATACCATATTTCTATTCATTCCCAATGAAATTTAAGTCATCCCATCATTACATTTCCCCCATTTTCTTTTTATTTTCTTTTTAATACTAAACAATAAAACGCACAAATCAACTAATAAACTCAATAAAGATGCCTAAATGTTG
>NC_051417.1:34792778-34792928 GCF_015228065.2 Penaeus monodon | reverse complement strand
TCATTGAGAAAAATTTATGAGTATTTTGCTTCTACGTAAATCTAAGTATAAACAAGCATACTGTACGTATAAAGTATTCTTAAGCCTTCACTCTCTTTTTGAAATAGGAAACGCACGGAATATGAAAATGGACTCGGCGATGCAACGAGT
>NC_051417.1:34791195-34791996 GCF_015228065.2 Penaeus monodon | reverse complement strand
GATATATTAATAACACTTTACCAGGAAAAGGAGGAAGTAACAGCGCTCTACCGGTGGTAGGAATTTTAATAACTAACTGATATGAGTAAGAAATAACACGCTACTTGGAGGAAGTGGCAGAAATTTGTTGTCAAAGGATATATATATGACATTTTCTCGTTGGTAGGGAGAAATATCACGCTGCCTAATGAGGAAACGTAACTTTACCTGTACTTGTAGGAGGCAGATATTACGTTTTGTCTGTAACTGTGTGTGTGTGCGTGGGGGGGGGGGAGACACATAACTCTACAGGTAATTGTGGGAGACAAATTATAACCGACCTGTAACTGTGTGGGGGGGAGACTCATAACTCTACAGGTAATTGAGGTAGACAAATTATAACCGACCTGTAACAGTGGGAGACAGATATCACAATCTACCTGCAACTGTGGGTGGAAGAATCATAATTCTACCTATAACTACGGGAAACAGAAGTACCAATCTACCTATGACCGTTAAAGCAAGACACACAACTGCAATCACGGAAGACAGAAACCACAACCCACCTCTCCCCGTGGGCGAAAGATCAAGCACTTTACCTGCGGGAGGGAGGCGACAGCGGAGAGGGCGACCGCGAGCAGGAAGAGGGAAGGAGAGGCGACGCCACACATCCTCACGGCGGCTCTCCTGACGCAGGAACAAGTGTCTCGGCTCAAAGGGGCGACGTGGTGAAGCCCGGGTCCTCCGTCAGTTTCTGCAGCGATGGAGAGGGCGTTGACGTGAGCGGGAGAGGAATGGCTTTAGGGGAATCGCAAAGAAAAA
>NC_051417.1:34790206-34790461 GCF_015228065.2 Penaeus monodon | reverse complement strand
GAGTTTTCGCTACAGCAGTTGAAAATATCGGAAAAGACGACGGGGTAGACTTCCAGTTAATAACAGTTTTTAAAAGTACTGATCACTGGGTACGTTTGGAAACAGTTGAATTGCAACATAGAGAGAATATTAAGGAAGTCATGGAGGTGGTTACGAACAGGTAAAAGATCAGAGAATAGAGATAATCACCGTTAAGTAGAGTGGGAGAGATGACAAAAGGGGGAATGAGGTTGGTTGTAAGTAGGAAAACTGATG
>NC_051417.1:34789253-34789795 GCF_015228065.2 Penaeus monodon | reverse complement strand
TACCAACAAGTCATGCAATAAATACCCATGTAAAAACCGGCGTTCGAGATCCGCCGGCAATGCAGTGACCTTGCTTCCCTTCAAGGCTACTCTGCTACCTCCCCTCACCCCCCTCCCTCCACTCCCATGCCTGTCTCGCCCCTCTACTACCCTCCCCTCTCCCCCTCCCTCCACTCTCATGCCCGTCTCGTCCCTCCACTACCCTCCCCTCACCCCCCTCCCTCCACTCCCATGCCCGTCTCGTCCCTCCACCACCCTCCTCGGTGCCCTCCTCTCCCCTCCCTCCCTCTGCCCTCCCCTCAACCGCGTTTCACTGCCTTATGCCCTTCCTTACACCGCCTAACACTTACCTCGCGCACCCTTTTTCGATTACCTTCCACTCCCATGCGTTTCCCTTAAGACCTGTTTCTCTACTCTTGCCCTACCTTTCATCCCTCTTCGCTTACCTATGCCCTCCCTTTTCCTTACCCTAGTCATGCCCTCCTACTCCCTTACCCTACATATTCCCTCCCCTCCATCCCTCCTCCCTTACCCTACATATT
>NC_051417.1:34788964-34789069 GCF_015228065.2 Penaeus monodon | reverse complement strand
ATGACAATGAGTCGGAGATTAATGTAATTCTCGTACCGTTAATCTCCTTTCATCTGGATATAATGGATGTCTACAAGTCTACAGGTCCCGTTACGTTGGTCACAA
>NC_051417.1:34787625-34788105 GCF_015228065.2 Penaeus monodon | reverse complement strand
TCTCAAAGGCAAAATTCCTCCACTAATACACGACGTAGATTGTCGGTGAAAATTACATTATCATCATCATCCTCGTTTTTTTTTTCCACGTTCCTTTATCAACACATTCATTTATTAATCTATCTATTACCAGCAGACCAAAAAAACGTGGCGCACACTGCGTATTTGTTATTCCGTCCACACATATTTGCGAATTTCCCGTATCTCATGTTTATGCGAACGTTGTCACCCGCGCCCTTTTGTCTGCCTCTCCGAGCCGCAAACATCTTGTCAAACTGTCAAGATCAGCTGTGACTCCCTCGTCATATTTCGATTATAGCAAAACATGAGGCAAATTATGGTCGAAAATTTTGAACGCGACTTAAGATATAGATCAAAATTGTGAAGGCTTTGGAACATGATGAACACATGGGAACATTCAGATCGAAATATTGTACATAAGCAATACATAGATCGAAATTTTGAACACGCGCTAATATG
>NC_051417.1:34787312-34787382 GCF_015228065.2 Penaeus monodon | reverse complement strand
GGGGGGGGGAGGGAGAGAGAGGAACATCGGTTTATGTCCTTGTAATATAAAATCAGTATAATCATATTAT
>NC_051417.1:34786148-34786492 GCF_015228065.2 Penaeus monodon | reverse complement strand
TCCCACGGGAGATCGCTGGAGCGTCTCGGCGCCGGCACCGCCAAGGACCGCGTTCGTCACACCGCCTCGTGTCGAGTACTGGACCTCCTAAGCCTCCAACCGCATCATAAACACGGGGATCTCTGAGCCGCCCCTTCCCCTAGTCTGTCTACCCCCACCCCTACCCCTTTTGTGTGCTTCCCCCCACCCCTTGCCCTCCCCTTCTGAGTGCTTCCCCCCCCCACCCCCTTGTCCTCCCCTTCTGAGTGCTTCCCCCCTGCACCCATGGCCCCCTGAACTCCCGCCCTCCCTACACTCGGCCCCCATGTGTCCAGACCTGCAGAAGGTGAATGAACGCCGCGAGA
>NC_051417.1:34786054-34786121 GCF_015228065.2 Penaeus monodon | reverse complement strand
GTTGTGTCACAACCATTTATTTCCCGCTCGCCACCATCACCACCTCTGCGTGTTGTTGTTGTTGTTT
>NC_051417.1:34784771-34785969 GCF_015228065.2 Penaeus monodon | reverse complement strand
ATTAGAGGTTGAAACACAGAAGTAATGAAAGGTATGGAAGGCATCGACTGTTGCCTTGGCGAGCCTTGCAATGCCGAATGAAGGAACAGCAACGCGAGGTGCTCCAGGTCCCCCTCGAAGACGCGTAAGACCTCGAGTAAATACCCCAATGCCCCATGCCAACGGGAAGACGAACTTTGAGCGTCCTCCATCCGCGGCATTACAGCAGCAGCGCCCCACTTAAGCAGGCGGATACGAAAAAAAAAAGTGGGTCCCAATATGTCTGAATAGTGCTGGTAGCATTACCCACGATGCTGGTGCTAAACAGCTGCCCTTATTGGCCTGTCATCGCGCACACTAACTCGCATACGAATTAATACTTTTTTTTTCTTGTACCTTCAGAGAAACTGTTTTGCCATCGCTTCTACATCTTACTTTCCTCGTATCTAAAAGGTTTTTGTAGTGATGTTCCAGATGGCTTGTAAAAGTTTCCTCGAGGGTATATACAAACAAGTATGCTCATTTCTTCCTTGTTTTTGCTTAGTGTGTGTTTAGGTACTTATATAACAAGTAATGTATGCTTTGTTACTGGCGTTGTTATACAGTACCGCTTCTTAGGAGCACTGTATGGGTTTTAACAGAAAAAAAATATTTTTTTAAAAATATTACTCGATTATGAATGTATTTTTGTTAAAGATATTTTACTCGACCATAACTGCCGTCCTTTTGAAATAGTATGTGACTATAACTCAGTTATTTACATAATCCGAAATGAAATGACAAAGAAATACAGCAATATTTATCATCTTATTATTAGCATTTCATTTATCTATTTATATTATTATTCTTATTTACTTATTTTTTGCTAGATATAAGCCTATTTGTCTCTATTTTTTATCTAACTGGGAAACGGACCTAGTAAAATTTAATAAACAAGATACATTCTTAAAACAAAATCCTATACATTTTTTGTTGGTATTCCAGAAAGAAAGAAAAAATAAATAAATGGTGAAAATGCAATAAAAAAAAACGAACTAAAATAAAACATACGAACAAATACATTTAAAGAACAAAACACACACAAAAAAAAACACACATAAAAACAAAAACCTAACCAAACCGCGTACATTTCCACACATAGTAGATTGTTACAAACTTTCCTCATGAGTCATGGCGGTAAAATTCCATGCCCTTTTTCGTATCTGTTCGGCCTCAATTT
>NC_051417.1:34784068-34784223 GCF_015228065.2 Penaeus monodon | reverse complement strand
TATCACTATCACACCAGAAACAAAAACTAATTATCGAAAAGTACCATTCCTCAGTACTAATCACTTTAATTACAGAAGAAATTATCATTGGCACCTCCCACCCCCCAAAAAAATATCGTGAAGGTGTCCATCAAGAGAGATTGCTCGCACAATAC
>NC_051417.1:34783664-34783949 GCF_015228065.2 Penaeus monodon | reverse complement strand
AACACGTACATTGGAACACTGGAACCCGTTTTCCCTTCAAGGAAACGACGGTCAGTTTGCCCAAGGACTTGGTAACCTGTTCTACTAGGAGTCTCAACTCGGGGGAAAAAATGCACAAGTCAGCCCTTTGGAAAGCGGAATATTGCTTGCTCTTGTGATCTGCTATAGAAATCGGTTACAGCATAGGGTATGTGCTGAAGGATTTTGTGGTCGGATTTGTGCCCCGAGTGAATATATGGTATGAGAGACTGGGGCTGAAAAAAGTCGTAACTTTGTTCCTGTCTT
>NC_051417.1:34782824-34783411 GCF_015228065.2 Penaeus monodon | reverse complement strand
TGGGGTTAACCTGCTTCAGGTCGATAAAGATAAAATTATAATGTGTTGACAGACATTTTTCTACAGTTAACTTTTAAGCTGTGTTTGTGTTACCACAGATGACCCCCCCCCCCTCCTTACCACCCTTAAAATGCTAATGATATGACACCAAAAAAAAAAAAAGATTTCTGAAGCTACGCTACAAGTTGATTTTAAGTTTTGACTTCTTGTATTCAGGAGTCATTTGAAATATGCGAACTGTCTGATTGAATAAACTACACACAAAAGTCTTGGAACCACTACACCAGTCGAAAAAAATAAACAGTGTCAGATACCGTTTCCCGTTATTTTATCTATTCATATAATCTGTTTAATCAAATGTTTAAATTCTTCCAAAACAGGAGGGTTAAATCCCCCCCCCCCCCCGCCCTCACCTTCTTCCTTCTGTGGACGACCATGACCGTCACTCTGCTGTGAATTACCCACATCCATAGAATCACAGAAATGAAGCAAATGTTATGTTGTTATGATGTGCCACAGAGATAAAGTTTCTCTGTTCTCACTGCAAACGCTTCTTAAAATAGATATGCGATATTATGTAAAAAATT
>NC_051417.1:34782480-34782666 GCF_015228065.2 Penaeus monodon | reverse complement strand
CATTTACATAACCTGCCTCAGGAATGAGTAAATGTCATGCTCTCGTAACCTACCACTTATACAATAAATGTTATTCCGCCTTGACCTGCCACAAAAATATACAAATGTTACTTTGTTGTGACCCGCCGCGGAAATGAAAAACGTTGTAGAATTCACGAACAACATATTCATATTCTCATGTCTTCT
>NC_051417.1:34780653-34781290 GCF_015228065.2 Penaeus monodon | reverse complement strand
CGCGTAGATAGGATGCATGTAGGAAGCCACATCCATGCAAACGGACTGTTTGACCCTTGAACTCTCGTACCCTCTGTCGTATTTTTTTTTCTGAAGTTACCAATGCTATTTTTGTACTATATAATATGTAATGGTACGGTACGGATCGGGTACAAATTCTGCTTAGTACGAAGAAGTACAAGGAATGCCAGTTTACAGTAATGCTTGTTAATTAGGAAGACGAAAAATAAAAATTTACATGGGTGTTTCACTGTCAGTTGATGTTCGTTGTGATTTACGAAGGCAGGGTCCACCTGAGACATGCATTCAAAACTGACTCATGCTTATTTCTTAAAAGCCTACTGTTAAAAAGGAAAAAAATGGACTTCCTTCAGATCCACATCCTTTCAATAGGAACGAAGGTTAAAAAACACACCCTTTGTGATGAATAGTTTTACATTCACAAAGTATTACAATTTTACTCATATTTTGCGTTTTACAGACTAATTATATTCAAGTTTTATACAAATTAAGTATCGTAATTATACTAAGGAATTATATTCACAAATATTGGAATTCTACCCATATCAGATTAAAAAAAAACTAATTGTTTAAATTTTACACGAATATACTATTGTAAGTCAACTCCGATTTTACA
>NC_051417.1:34777715-34778234 GCF_015228065.2 Penaeus monodon | reverse complement strand
CAACTGTACCTCTTCGTTCCACCACCGGGTCTCCTTACCTTCTTTCTTTTCCCGGAACTTTCCCCAAGCGTTTCCTTTGCACTTTATCTAATTTTGTCACTGACGGTCTCCCAGTTTCTTTCCCCTTTTTCTAACTTCATCTCTACATTTTGAACAAATTTCTATCGACACTCACTTTCCTTGAGTTTCCACCATTTCGTTTTCCATATTCCTTTCTGCTGTATGGGTTTGATAGTTTAAATTTTGATCTTGCAAACTAGGGGCCTATTCTGTTTTGCCACACTCTCACCTGGTAGAACTTTGCAATCGAGTACATCCTTTAATTGTTACCTCCTGCATGCTATGTAATCTATCTGTGTATTATTATTGCCACTTTTGTAGGTAATCTTCTGTTCTAGTTTCATAAAGTATGTGTTGACTAATACCATACCTCCTGCTTTTGCTCAGTCTACAATACGGTCGCCGTCGTCATTACTTATACCTACTCCATGCCTACCCATGCACCGTTATTGATGATGT
>NC_051417.1:34776705-34776950 GCF_015228065.2 Penaeus monodon | reverse complement strand
GCCAAGGGGGCCCTGCCCACAAGGGAGGTGGCAATCAGGTAATTTCCCTTCCCCAAGAAGGGGGTTTGCTTCCCTTCTTTATCGGTTTCTAATTTTTTTTTTACCCTCAAATATTTTGGGGGTCTCCCAACCTAGGAAAAACCCATAATTCCTTCCCCAAGGAAAATATAATTAAAATATATTTTAATTAGATTTATATTTTTATAAATATACTATAGTCCTTAATTTGGACATTATATTGTTAA
>NC_051417.1:34775983-34776399 GCF_015228065.2 Penaeus monodon | reverse complement strand
ACGTCTATTTCTATTTTTTATGATTTATAATGATCCTGACACGAATCCTCTCCCACGTATCCCACGAAGGGCCACGCTCATACCTGAACAAAGAAGACAGAACGAAGTGAAAATCAATGGGAAAGCGAAGATCAAGGCCCGTTGGTGACAGCAGATGCAAGTGGATTTCTTGGAAGAGGAGACACAAACAGGGTATTATTGTCCCCTATTCTCCTCTACGTTATTTGCGGTTAATATGGGTGGACAGTGATTGCTATTGCGGCCTCGTTTGGAAGCTGCGGATAAGGGGATTATTTAATCTGTTTTTTTTCTTTTATTTCCGTTTTCGTTTTACGGTTGATAAGGGTGGCCAGTGCTTGCTATTGCGGCCTCGTTTCGGAATTGGATCAAGTGGTTTGTTTACCTTTTTTTTCATC
>NC_051417.1:34775449-34775926 GCF_015228065.2 Penaeus monodon | reverse complement strand
TTTGTTATATTGGTCTCGTTGAACGAGTGGGTTTTCTAAAAGTAGAGACAACTGTAAAATCTTACAAGGGGAGAAGAGGCTTTAAAAGAGTAAGAGATAACGGGAAAAGGTCTATAAAGCACAGAGCAATATATATCACAGAACGACGCTATATATTTATCTTAAAACCGTAACCACACTGTTTTGATTGATCTGACCAACTTGATGAAACCTTATTATTTTACAGTTATGATGAAGGAGCGACAGACACAATGCTACCTTACATACCTCTAGACTTGCCACTGAGATTCATTATTTAGACAAGTAGATAAAACTATTAATTGCCTACCGTCTCATGCGCCTTCTTTCTCAATAAATGATGTATTTGTACGAGTTTTGTGTTGGTGCTGTGTCAGGGTGATGTTTTATGGATTTCAGAAAAGAGGAAACAAGTTTTGCGTGATCCCCTATCCCTCTCACACACTTTTTTTTTTACGA
>NC_051417.1:34774851-34775258 GCF_015228065.2 Penaeus monodon | reverse complement strand
ATTCGCTTTCCATTTTTTTCAAAAAATCTTTATTTATCACTTCAGCACTCTCGCTTATCGAAATTATGATAAATGACTGATTTCCAAGAATATTATTAGACAAACAGTGCAGTGCCCTTTCCGTCGCGTTCGCTTGTTTACAACCGATGTGGGTGGCGCGGTCTTGTGGCTTCGGAGAGTCTCGCGTAAGGATTCGAACGCGCCTAACTAATGGTTTATTTACGGGATTCTCCGTTTTATGTCCTGCTGTTGATGTGTGTGCTTTGTTGTTTTTTAGGATTTTTTGATGTTTGTGGGTTAGCGAGAGGCTTTTGAAATATTGAAGAGTATAATAGATTTTGTTTTTTGGGAGGTCTGTGGTTGTTTTGATGTTATTTTTGTGAAGAATTGATGGCTTTGTGTTGCTT
>NC_051417.1:34773591-34774128 GCF_015228065.2 Penaeus monodon | reverse complement strand
CCATCTGTAAAACTCGCCGCACTGCTTTATACCGGCAAAAAATTGCAACAGCAACATCAAATCAATACCTTTCAAGAGTGCGAGCAATAAAGCCTAGCAATAAATTTCGTCACGATCTGCAAATATGCACATCGATGTTGCAGACTACAAAAAAAAGAGAATTCTTTTATACTGAGTAATTGTGAAAGATTTAAAATGTATGTGATATTTGATTGGTTTTTAGGTTTCAGATTGATCTTGTAATATTAAATGTTCATTTCCCTAAGCTTGTAAACGCGTGGCAGCGTGGTTTGTTGCATAGCACTGTGTTACAATCGATACAGTATGACTCATCTGTAATTGTTTCGAGAAACTGTATTGTCAGCTTCGAATTTTGTTTTAACTTTGCAGCTGTTGATTGGCAAAAGTGTGCAGTTTTATCTATTTACTGCTTGTCCAGCGAAACATGTTCTGTTGGTCGCTATTTTAATAATCAGTAAAATTAGCTTATCCATTTGTACAAGTTTCAAAACGAAGGTAAAAGTTGCACTGAGAGCA
>NC_051417.1:34772575-34773539 GCF_015228065.2 Penaeus monodon | reverse complement strand
CAGTCGTTGACAAATTGAAAGAATTCCGTCCTTGACCTTTTGTCTATTGCTCTGTGAAAAGTTAATTTCTATAAAAGATAAAACAGATGAAAAGAACAGTGTTTAAACAGGCCTCTTATTCTCGTCCTGTTTTCACAGCCCTCTAGTAAATCCTGAAGTTACAGGAATAGAAATGCAAATGTCAGGAATATTCAGTTTGTTAGTTGTAGGGCAGTCTCAATAAAAAAAAAAAATTAAATGTATAAGCATTAAGATATTTGTGTGACTGACGTGACATATATATTATTTTTGGTGAAAAAGTCTTATAATTTCTGACATTGTTATTGGTGTTTGTTGTTATCCATATTATCCAGTTAACATATAATACTAGTATTCTGTGCACCTTGGTATTTCAGGCGCAAATATTACGAATGGTTCAAATTCCAAGCACCAATGAAAAAGGAAAAAACACACGAAAAAAAAGTCTTTGCAAGATCAAATTTTTTTATTGAATATTCTACTGAGGTCGTCTCAATTTCTATTATAGAATTTCAAGCATCATTCTAAAAAAAAAAAAGAACCCACTGATTTATCATTAGCGCCAGAGGACAATTCCAACAACTAACATAACAAATAAAACAAACATTCCCAGGCGCTATTCCAGAAGAATTCCAATTTCGATGAAACGGACCCACAGACGCGTGCACTAAGACCACCTCAGACCAATAAACAAGAGTACAGTGTAAAAAGCTAGTCTCACATTCAAAGGCAAGTACTTCGGCAGACGGGTGTGCTCGAACAGCCACAGAAAGGAGGGAGGAGCTTGTATGTTGTGATATGGAAACCCTTGTAATGTTAATTGTAGTTGATTTCGAAATGTTTACAAGGATATGGATTTTTCCTCCCCGAATTACCATATCATGTGGATTGTGGCGATTGGTGTTCTGTGCTGTTAGAAAGAGGGGGGGGGGGGTAATTTTTCAGG
>NC_051417.1:34771812-34772304 GCF_015228065.2 Penaeus monodon | reverse complement strand
ACTAAAGGCACTGTAGATGACTTTACAGGCCAGCGATGTGTTTACAGGCCCCAGCTCATCTTGACGACTGAGACGAAGTAGTCATCGTCATCAATAGCCTTGCTAAGCCCTGAATAGTAGTCGGTGAACTCCTTCTTGGTTACCTGAGGAGAAAATATATATTAATGAATAGTGTAGGCCGTATACATGCATACACACATATATATATCGACAAGTAAAGAGAAAAAAAAAATCACACCTAACGAACTGAAAAAAAAATAAATAAATAATATGTCCCGACCTTCCCATCGACGGAGGAGTTACTCTCGAACATGTTGAGGAACTTGGTGAGCAGCTCCTCCTCTGTGGCCTCCTTCTTGAGGACCTTCGGGTGGTTCTTGGCCGAGTACACGCCCTTCAGGTCCGCCAGAGTCACCACGCCGTCGCCGGTCTTGTCCAGGTGCTTGAAGACGGCCTCCACAGCGTCCTTTCGAGGGGCGGACATGGTCGGCT
>NC_051417.1:34770625-34770705 GCF_015228065.2 Penaeus monodon | reverse complement strand
TTGAAATAGGGTTGAAATTCTTGGGTTCGATTCGGTTTCGTAAGGTTCTGGTTGGTGTGGTGTGTGTTTTCTTTTTTTCT
>NC_051417.1:34767963-34768192 GCF_015228065.2 Penaeus monodon | reverse complement strand
CTCAAGCCCTACCCACCCTAAGGGCATCCAGGAACTCCTCGTAGTTGATGCCCGACTGCCCGTCCTTCTCGAAAGCGGCAAAGAGCTTGGTGACGTCGCCCTCAGAGAAGTCGAGGCCGAACTGAGCCACTCCTTTGCTCAGTTCGTCCTTCGACAGTGTCCATGAGCGGTCCTTGTCCAGTCGACGGAACAGCCTGGAGGTTTATGCAGATGGATGAGTATCATTTGC
>NC_051417.1:34767706-34767815 GCF_015228065.2 Penaeus monodon | reverse complement strand
CGCTGATTATAACTTATTTTCATTATCAGTTCTTATCATCTAATATTAATTATCATCATTATGCTTTAAGAGTACAAGTCATACAGCATCGGGGATTATGAAGGTGGGT
>NC_051417.1:34767135-34767391 GCF_015228065.2 Penaeus monodon | reverse complement strand
CTGATCATTAATAATTTGACTACAAAATACATTCCCATTAAACAGGATCAGAGGAACGAATCACTTGCATAGTTAGTAATTCTGATTAATAATAATGATCTAATGGCCGCTGAAGAGGACCCTCGTTGCAGTGGACCATATGCTATTGATGGGAATTTTATTTTTTATGATAATGAAGGTTTGTTTGGAATAATGAAGCCCTTGGTAATTGATATTGAAAGCAGCACAAAATTTTGTTAAGGCTGACTAATTAGTG
>NC_051417.1:34766061-34767111 GCF_015228065.2 Penaeus monodon | reverse complement strand
AATGAATAACCGAAAAGTTTGATTCGTATTTTTCGTTGTTTGAAACGCGAATCAATCTTTGTTGTTTATTTTCATCGAACTCTGTTTAACAATTAGCTTAGCTGTGCAGATTATGAGAGATATATAAAGTGTGACACAATAAAAAAAAATATTATAGAGTATTTTTAGTGTTATACAAGAACATAAAAAATAAACTATGTACTGTCTCTCATGTTATACACGAACAGAAAAAAAATATGTACTATTTGTATATTATACAAGAACAGAAAAAATAAATAAATTGTTATGTACTATCTTTCACGTTATACAAGACCGAAAAAATAAGTTGATTATGGTATAACATGTTATACAATAACGAAAGAAAATAAATGCAAAATCTTTCACGTTATCACCACGACTACGGATATAGATAGTATTATGTTGTGTCCTGTTGTGTTAGATATTAAAACCTTCTACGTTTTCTGAATCAACTACAATAAGTCATGAATGCGAAAATGTCACGTTTCGAGAGAGACTGAACTCATCATCGGGAGTAAAATCGAATACTTGAAACGTCAAACTTTAGTATTTCCTTCTTTACCGCAGCGTGTTTCTTTTCCATCCCTGTACACACGTTACATTTTTCTTCTTTTTTCAGATTATAATTTTGTTCATGGAGCATTATGTCATTATCCATAAAGAGAAAAATACAGAGGAAAAGAACGTCTTCACTGAATAGCAATTATAATCTAGGCTTAGCTGACACGGAAGTATTGTTAGTGAACCAAAACAAAATAACTATTTTTCATTCTAATCCACCTTCATATGGAAGAAAGCATACGAAAAAATATATAATTACATATACATTTACACTTAGACTTTTATAATGTTAAAAATGTTAAGTCTTAACCCATACATGAAAATTTTATAAAGAAACGAAGGCACAGCAATGCACAAAGTACAGTAATGCCACTCATTAGTATTCAGCATTATGTGCTTACAGGCAACCCACGCAATAACACGTGATCAGAGACTACCGGTATATAACGTTTTCTCTTCCTCAATTGTATA
>NC_051417.1:34765554-34765745 GCF_015228065.2 Penaeus monodon | reverse complement strand
GCCAATGCGTTTCATACCAGCAACGCGCATGCACTCACCTCCCGAGGGATAGAATGCCCGAATAACCTTGGGAGAGGCAGTGGTTCCTCAGCTTCTCAAGGGGGTCCGTCGATTCCTGCACCTTTGCCTTGGCGGCTTCCTTCATCTTGGCTTCTTGAGACATCCTGAGGATAAAGGAACTTGTTACGTCA
>NC_051417.1:34764420-34764582 GCF_015228065.2 Penaeus monodon | reverse complement strand
TCGATCCAACGGACCATCTATCTCTCTTTCACTCCATTGCGCCATGATCCATTTACCATGCTTTGACATTATCTGATTCTAAAAATATCTCATGACTAAAAACAGATTTGTTCAGCCACCGGAGACAGTGTTCTTGTCATTATAGGGATGACTAACGCCTTT
>NC_051417.1:34763827-34764143 GCF_015228065.2 Penaeus monodon | reverse complement strand
TGTTTTACAAACAATAAGCAAGAAATAACTATGACAAAATACTATTATATGTTTGTTCATTAACCTTGAGTATTATTTCTGAAAAAAAAGTGTTTATTGGCAGTTTTTAAAAATCACACAAATAACTTTTCATATATTAGAAAAAAATATTTCGGACAAATATCAAGTAAGTAAAAAATAAAAACTTTCTTTTTTATAATCTATCATATATCGAAAAAATACGAACTACCCCCAAACATTCATTCTGTTTTACCTAAACAACACACAGTGTAAACTCGCATCTTCAAAGAAAATATACCAGAGGTCACACAGCCAC
>NC_051417.1:34763525-34763788 GCF_015228065.2 Penaeus monodon | reverse complement strand
ACAGGGGGATTACCAACACGTATTCCTTACTCAAAAAAAGAAATCAGCAAGTCTCACGGGGATAAAGATGCGAGGGGATAAAGATAAACAAAGTCGAGAGCTGTATTCGTGAAAGGAAGTCCATCGGAATGAATTCGCGACAAAAGACGATCGCGATGCGCATTCCCGCGGGAGTGGCTGCCTCATCATAGGCCGTTTGTGACGCCATTCGGAGACATTTGGTATTTTAATGTCATTCAGGGCGAGAAAAGAATGGGGTTTAT
>NC_051417.1:34763344-34763441 GCF_015228065.2 Penaeus monodon | reverse complement strand
GTTTTTGTATCCTTCCAAAAGTTCAAAGGAAGAACGTTCGTCAAAATCCTAGTAATTTCAGAGGTCGGGAAATTATATAGTGCGGTTTGATCTGGCG
>NC_051417.1:34762706-34763254 GCF_015228065.2 Penaeus monodon | reverse complement strand
ATTCTCTATCCCGCCCACACTATTCTTCTCCCCCCCACACACTCCACCCCGCCCACACCCATCTACTACCCACATTTCACCCTCCTCTCCGCTCTCCTGACCCCACCCACCTCCCCCTCCCCACATCTCCCCCCCTCACCCCACAGCTACCTACACCCCCCCCATCTCTTTCCCCTTCCCCCTCACCCTCCACCCTCCACTCCCTCCCACACCTCGCCGTCTCTCTTCACCACACACTAGTCATGTGGTTTTCATGGTTCCTGCAGCAAAGGCCAATTCCCTCGTGTCTCTTCCTCTCATAACCTCATCATGAAGCAAACTGCGTCCCAATGCGTGAATGAAAATGAGAGACTTCGTCCCGATGCGTGAATGAAAATGAGAAACTGCGTCCCGATGCGTGAATGAAGATGAAAAACTGTACCCACTTCAAAAAGGCGCCACAGTCCGTCGTGAGTGGAAATGAAAACCTGTGTCGAATGCGTGAACGAATATTGAAAAAATGCATCCCAGAGAATGAATAAAAACGATCGTTATAACATCACTGCTGC
>NC_051417.1:34762026-34762675 GCF_015228065.2 Penaeus monodon | reverse complement strand
AACGATTTATTCGCCATTAATGACTGGAATGAGACGCAATAAGAGAACATAAAAAAAGAAAAACGTTGTCTATTTTTTCCTCATGTGATTTTTTTTTACGAATGAAACACAAACAGAAAAAAAAATATCATCTAAAACTAATTTTACTCACGTATTCCATTTCAGTTTATCGCTCGTGAATGACTCGTTTAGCCATTGACTGAATTCTTGGCTGAGGTTAAACAACCAGGATGTGGATCTTCACCGCTCGTGATAGATTCCAGAGCCGGAATCACAGATGAATGGTTGAAGTAAATACAGCCTGTATATGCGAAGTCTTCACGCCATTATTTTTACTGACGCTGCCCTATTTCTGTTCTCGGACGCGGTTAAACAACTTGTATTGTTGACAGTTTTCTCGAGATTAAAAAAAAAAAAAAACTTGAATGGATTAAGGTAAATACAGTCAAATCCTAAACTGGCAATATTCATACCATTACTTTTACTCACGTTATCCCATTTCTGTTTATCGTTCGTGAATGACTTGCTTTAACAAATGATTGATTTTTTTAGATCAATCTAGATTGTTGCCGCCTTTTTGAAAGCAGGAAGTTAATAGATGAGGTAAAGACAGCCCGGTCTTAAGTTGGCAACGGCGAAATCGTCATGA
>NC_051417.1:34761874-34762006 GCF_015228065.2 Penaeus monodon | reverse complement strand
CACGTTACCCCATTTCTATTTATTTATTCTTTCGCCGCTTTTAGAGCTGGAAAAATAGTTAAAGGAATGAAATAAATACAAGCAAATCATGCACTAGAAATAATTCATTTGCTAATGACTCTTAACTATCGA
>NC_051417.1:34761576-34761780 GCF_015228065.2 Penaeus monodon | reverse complement strand
TTTTGGCCGGAAGAGCAGTTGAATGGACGAGGTAAATACAGCGACGGAGATTGGCGAAATGTTCTTGCGAAATGACAGACGCCGGAGTCAACGGCCGGGGACTTTCACGCCGGAGGGAGAAGGATTGCTTTATGTCAACGTCGCTTGGGGAGACATGTTTCTTAGTTTGGAAAATGGACTGTGTGTGTTGTTTTTTAGGGGAGG
>NC_051417.1:34761050-34761124 GCF_015228065.2 Penaeus monodon | reverse complement strand
AAAGAAAAATCATATCAACAATTGGTACTTGTTAACGACTGGTAATTAACCTTCTTATAAAACACACCTGCGCT
>NC_051417.1:34760920-34761011 GCF_015228065.2 Penaeus monodon | reverse complement strand
CTGATTTTTGCATTCAATTTCCATTCATAAACTTCTTTTCCTCCTGTGTTAGCCTTTGATATTCCGTCTCTAAGCGTATATAAATAAAGAA
>NC_051417.1:34760168-34760394 GCF_015228065.2 Penaeus monodon | reverse complement strand
GCTTCTTCCACCCCGCCCGGAGCTCCTGCCGGCGCCGTGGAGGCAGGATGGCGTGCCGTGACCTTGGCCGCCTGCCCTCACCCTCCCTCCCACACCCCTTGTGAGTCATCCTTCGCTATCGTACACATGTACACTCTTCTGGCACTTTTGTGTACGTATTTCATCCTCATGGACGTGTGTGTACATTTTTCTGGACGATGCGTTGTGTAATTGTATGTATGTATGA
>NC_051417.1:34759872-34760019 GCF_015228065.2 Penaeus monodon | reverse complement strand
TTGTACGTGGCGTGCATGGTGTTTTGGCGAAGTATATATACATGGAATCTTACTCACATATTCATATACATGGACCGGTTTTTGTATATGTGCATACAGATGTACGCGCAAAGAGGTTCACAGATAAAGTATACATAGACTGGCTTT
>NC_051417.1:34759380-34759798 GCF_015228065.2 Penaeus monodon | reverse complement strand
CACTTTCCTACGTACACATACTCCAGATATGCTGAAAATTATAGTGTTAGACGCTAAACTGTACACTATAAGTAGCTAAATTATACAGTATAAAAGACCATAATACACGGTGCACAAGGCTAAAATGTACAGTATTAAAAACGAAAACGATACAGTGTAAATTATATAAATGAAAGATACATTTTCTAAGTGTAATATACATCAAAGGCTAAAAAACATTCAAGATAAAGCTAAAACATGCTTTATAAAACCTCATTTTCATGGAAATCGTAAAGTAATGGACTGTTTATGTTAATTCGTGTTTGGGTCGCACTTGTCGAAGAAATTAACCTGGCAGCTGTTTTGATTATCGACACGTTTAGGGGCAAATTTTGAACTTAGATTTTTTTTTTTTTTTTGGGGGGGTGACTTATCAAAG
>NC_051417.1:34759167-34759305 GCF_015228065.2 Penaeus monodon | reverse complement strand
GTTGTTGTTGTTGTTTTTTAGATGTGAAGTAGTATTGTAAACAATGATGATGATTATAATAGAATAGAAAGAGTAATGTCTTAATAAAAATGGCATTGTTTGTTATTGGATCAATTATTATTCGGCTTTTTTCCCATG
>NC_051417.1:34758625-34759080 GCF_015228065.2 Penaeus monodon | reverse complement strand
GTAAAGTATTCACAAATTTTCTCTGATATATTTTGTTCGAATTGCTACGTTCTCTCAACGCATTACGATCTATTTCTCTTTTTTTTATAAGTATAAGAATCTTAACTTCATCAGCTCACATGATTCATAACCAAAAAAAAACGTTCATATAATAATAAAAAAGAGGAAAAATAAAGATCAAAAATTTTAGTTTTCGACTTAAACCGCAACGAACCGGATCGGACGCGCAGCAAGGTAACTTTCCGCGCCTTTGAAATTATTAAGTAAAAAGGAACTTGGTGTCTCTAAGTGACGATTGTGAACGGATATTGACCAAAGGCTGCGTTAGAGTGGCACAAAGGCATGACCTATCTGATAAAATTCAAGTTTCTGGAGAGAGAGATGTCCGAATTTACAAGAACGAAGAATCTGCGTTCCGATTTTTTTGAAGGAAAGAAAATGGCATGCATCCTTAT
>NC_051417.1:34757470-34758125 GCF_015228065.2 Penaeus monodon | reverse complement strand
CGGCAGCGTCTTAAACCTTACCGGATGGCGCTAGGATTTCATCACAATGTGGACGGTTTTCTTTATTTTTGAAGAAAGGGTGTGTTTTTTCGGGTTTATTTTAGTTTAGAAGAAAGAGTGTTTTGTGCTTATTTTTGTGGGTGTGTTTAGAGATTTTCTCATTGTGTGGGTTGGGTGCTATGTAGAATTCGTAGCTGTATGAATAGTTTCTGCACACACATCCCTCCCCCCGCCAAACTAAATCAAGTGTTTTCGTCGTAAAAAAAATATTTTTAAAAATCAAACATAACTCTCCAAATCTTTTTTCATTCTTTCTTCTCTTTTTTTTAAGATAGCAAAACTTGCACCTTTAGTTACATGCTAAATAAAAAAAAAAGATTACCAATTTGAACGAACACACACATTACGAGCTGCGGTGATGTCATGGGAAACCTATTTCCACGCCGCCTTTAGCATTCTGACCTTTTAAACTGACTTTGGTGACGAGATTGGGAGACTTTGCCCACCCCCTCCCCCTTTCTCCACCTACCACGACCTGCCTCATAATCTCAGAAAATGTTACGCGCTTCTGTTGGCTAAAACATTCGGGTCTGTCCTTGCCTCCTCCATCTCAATGTCATATGGTTCTGTATCCTCTTTTTGGAGGAATACCTGC
>NC_051417.1:34757058-34757225 GCF_015228065.2 Penaeus monodon | reverse complement strand
CGTTAGTTTTTACGACATCGTGTTTGCCAGTACGTGTGAGGTTCTTCGTGTGCGATTACCTGTGTACGTGTCTCCCTTGTTGCTTTTGCTCTTTCTTCGTCTCTTTCTTCTCTCCAAGGCGGAAGACGCGATAATGGGAGCGATGGACAAATCACTCATCACATAGA
>NC_051417.1:34754744-34754925 GCF_015228065.2 Penaeus monodon | reverse complement strand
TCTAACCACAGCACGTTCAGCAGGCGTGATTCATTCATGAGATAAAGGCGATGTTTATCAATGGAATAAAACGCAATCCCTGATGTTTACTTGAGAATTTTAGTCTTCCATTTTTTTATCTCATTATTTTTTTATTCTCCGTTTTTATTATAAAGACTTGGGTGGAAAGCACGATCTTCCG
>NC_051417.1:34753882-34754173 GCF_015228065.2 Penaeus monodon | reverse complement strand
CCAAAGAGTATTTTAGGCAAAGTATATTACAGTGTATCATTACGAGCCATAACATCTTTCCTCTGATTCATTAAATCCTAAGAAATCGCACACTTACTGTTTAGTATCTGCAATGTGACGACGCATCAAACTGAATGTGTGCATATACTGTTCATTCAGAGTGTATACATTCCCACACACAGACGGGTGTGTTGATGCGTGATGTGCTTGGGGGGGGAAGGGGTATGTGTGGGTGTTGGGGGAGGGGAGTGCGTGTGTTTGTGGGGTGGGGGGGGTGGGGGGGAGGGATGC
>NC_051417.1:34752461-34753712 GCF_015228065.2 Penaeus monodon | reverse complement strand
TTGCGCACGCGCGCGTCTTTATGGTCGTATGTGTTCCATCCACTTTTTTATAACGGCTTTATCCTAAATATATCCATTGCGCACACACACAAGTCTTGTTCACAAATGATACGATTCGCGGAACTATCAGGATCAAGCACTTATTCCTCGATCTTCCAACGATCTAATACGGTATTTTCCCGAGTATTGTCTATGCCCTTTTGTGTTTCCTAAAACGTATTTCCTATCCATCCATAACAAGAATCATAGGAGTGGGATTACCAACTAAATCCAGGTGAAACAGTGCACGCTGATATCTCGTTCGTCTAACTTGACCAACAGAGACTAGCGCGAAAGTATACATTTTTAAAAGCAACGTGATATGAAGGCACGTTTCATAACCACAGAGATGTCCGGAGTGCTCAGTGCATTTCCTCAGAGCAAAGTTAGTTCAGAATGCAATGCCTTTTTCTTCACTTAAAGAAGTATTTCACTCTCGGTAATCTGTTTATTTGTATACATGATGAAGGATGGGGTATCTGCTACCTGCTGTATATGAAGGAGGGGGTAGCTGTTACCCGCTATATGTGGAGGAGGGGGTATCTGTTACCCGCTATTTATGGAAGAGAGGATGTCTATTCCCCGCTATATGTGGAGGAGGGGGTATCTTTATATGGAGGAAGGCGTATCTATTACCCACTATTTATGGAGGGAACATCTGTTACCCGCTATATATGGAGGAGGGGGGTATCTGCTACCCGTTTTTTATGTAGGAGGGGGTATCTGTTACCCACTATATATGGAGGAGGGGGTATCTGTTACTTGTATATATGTGTACAAGTATATGAGTACATAACTGTACAGTCACGACTAAACCACTTGTCAAACACATTTAGAATTCGGTTTCAAACAGTCTAAAGACTATGACCCTTGCTGTTTATCACTTGGAAGGTTCCAAAGCTTCATTCACAACACAACCTTTGTCCGTGGTTGTTTAGGGATTTGGTAGGTGTGCATATAATTAAACATATACATACGCGTGCTTGTGATACGCTATGGAGATTTCAAACTGACCAAGATTCCTAATTTACTCCTAATGGAAATTTGTTGAATGAAATCAAAAGAAGGAATTTGAACGATCTTCACAAATTAGGGATCAAGGCCGCTGGATGGATGAAGTGGCAGTCAAGTATTTTCAAGATATACCAAAAACATAGGTTGGTGCAGTGAAATTCTGGAAAGGTTACATAAATATGTGTATATGCAAACATT
>NC_051417.1:34752232-34752318 GCF_015228065.2 Penaeus monodon | reverse complement strand
CACGCGTTCACTTACACCCAGACCCCACTCCCCTCTCACACAGAAGCAACAACGTCTTATAAAAAAATATCCAATCTTTAGTCAAG
>NC_051417.1:34751485-34751754 GCF_015228065.2 Penaeus monodon | reverse complement strand
ACCTACTGCATTACACTTCCCTGCACCCATTCTAGATGAGGCCGTCCTCTTAAACGACCCCTACACACTGACGAAGACCTTCCACTCATCCAATTCAACAGATACTTTAATTCTACACTCATCTGATTAAGAGAAAACGCACACGAGGCGGCTCACGATGATCTACACAAAGGGACGTATCGAAAGAAAGCGGAGTTGTGCGCAGGGAGAAAGAGGCTTATTTGCATGGGGATTTGGCTTTCCTCGGTTTGACTCGTGCCATAGGTAGG
>NC_051417.1:34750441-34750796 GCF_015228065.2 Penaeus monodon | reverse complement strand
TCATTCACTGCTATGCACTATTCACATTGAACTTACATTTATATTGAGTGCATCCATGCGCACGTCTGCATTCCAATATATACTTTCTAATATATGGGAAATTATGAAAAAAATATATACTTGCGGCGAGTTACTAGGTAACCTTAAGTTTTATGTCACCCCATATATGTAAATATGATGAACCAAATTCAGTTATATGGTTCTTTTCTTGTGGAACCCTCTTTTTTGACAAGAAATAATCTTTATGGATGCTACTGCTTGCTCAAGTCACTGGTTCTTCCTTTTCTTTATTTTTGACTCTGTACGTATCCATCTTCATCTCTCTGTATGTTATGTGTCTATATAGTACAGATAT
>NC_051417.1:34748316-34749489 GCF_015228065.2 Penaeus monodon | reverse complement strand
GGCCTTCAGTGGCTACACATCCACCTCCTCCAAGACTATTTGCTTCAGAACATTAATGTTTCCTTCACTTGAATACCCATTCCACTCAGGGTGATGGGTGATGTTGCAGATTGTCAACAAGCTTGTCGACTCTCCCTACCCGCTAAACTCCTTTGGCTCTATATATACATATCCTCAGATTATGGCCCCAAGTTTCGCAACCACTGACTCAAGGAATCTATCTTTGGGACACATGCGGCTTATATCGACAAAACTACGAACAAAATAAGCGAGGACGAGTTATCTGTGGCTAATGTAACCATCACTCCTTAAGATTTTTTGGTAGTGAACATTCGTCGAACCTGCAAACCATTTGTCTTTCTATCTTTTCATTCTCATTTATAAATATTTACTTTGTTAATCCGTGAAACTTTTCGTAATCAGGACGAATAAACACATGTGTATCAAAATACATGAACCTTCCTCCTAAAAATCTAGTCACTACCACTCGAAAATATCTACTGCCTAGGATATGAAACAAAAACAAACGTATAAGGAGAAGAAAATTTTTATATCGTACAGGTCATACAGCAAGTACAATAAATATCACGACATTTATTTCATCTCTAAAACGCAATGCTTCGAAAGCATTACTCGCTTCTATCATACATAAATAAATACATATTGCAAAAAAAAAAAACAAGAAGTCTAATATGAAACAGTATCATTACGAATTGCTCATTTTTATCCTTCAATGTATACGTACACTGCTAGTGTTTGTGGAAGACGCCTTTTCCCTGCCTGTATATTGAAGGATTTGTGAGTTGTGGAACAGGTATTGCGGGATATAAATAGTTTTAATGAGAAGCGCACACCCATACTGTTGCAAACACACAGATATCACTTATATGTTTTTTAATGTAATTTGTAACGTCTCCTGCCATTGTTCAATAAGTGGTTAAGGCAATTTTACTGTAACAAACTTGAATACGACAGTTTAGAAACAGTTCTTAAATAAAGTCAGAATATGCATTAGTAATCAATAGTATCACGGCTTCTCATTCCCCACACAAACACTGTCACTGAAATATTTTTCCTGTTCTCATTACATATATATAAATCTCAATTTGATATCACTCCAATTGATCAAAAAGATTTCTCAGAAGCTGGTAATAGTATCAAAAAGATACGTTG
>NC_051417.1:34746686-34748276 GCF_015228065.2 Penaeus monodon | reverse complement strand
TTTCCCCTGATTTGTCTTTGTCTTCCAGTTTCGAACCGCTCTGAATATTTCAAGAAAAGTCAAGCATTCTATGTAAAATGGCGTGCTAAACTTCAATAGTTTTCCAGTACTGAAGAGCACAAGTCTGTATACATATAATTATAAAATACACCATATTAACAAAAAGCAAATTTGGAACAGAAGTGCTGCAATATCCTGATCTAAGCTTTATACTGTTGGATGCAAAAGTTAACTGTAAAATGGATATTTGTTTCTTTCGCCTATATATTATTAATGGGACGGGTAATACATAGAAAAGTTTGCACTTTCATATCCTTCGGTTGTAAAAAGACAATGTCATTCCTAAGATCAAACAACGGTGACCTTGACAATAAAGCTTCAGTTTACTAAAATATTCTACAATATATATTACAAAGCTATGCAGGGCAGTAGCTAAAAGCAAATTCTTTATTTCCGAAGTGTTGAAGATAAAATCGGTTGCAGTTCATATCGAGTTTCCAATTACGACGAAGGCTAAGCTGTCTTTCTACCCCATCACTGTTCATGCACACGTTAATGATGTGGTCCCTAGATCCGAGAGCTGCGTGGAAGTCTGCCTCGCTTGCATCAATGGCAGCAATCATTTAAATCACTTGTTATACTTGATATCACGGTGGAAATACTCATCATTTGTTTTCCACATTATTTGTTTGGGTGCAAAGCTAACATCACCTATATAACTGCCCAAGAAGGGTGATTTCAAGTGACCGCATCTGGAAAGTTTAAATAAACATCTCTTTTACATATAATATAAAATACCTTAGTGGTATATATATATATACTGCTTATGCATATTAGTATATTAAAAGTAAATACATATTTTGATAACTTACGGCAGTAAAATTACAGAGCATAGAATACCCATAGTGGAACAGGCAATTTTCAGAGCCTAGGAAACCATTTAGTATCTTCTCCTCTTCCTGTCATCGGCTTCTCTTGACGGTTCTCGACGCGGCCACCTGCCCCCCTGACTTGACGAAGTTCCCCCACGAACCTCATACTCGTAACTCGACGCCCTGTACTGCCAGTCCCTCTCCTCGGACTCCTGCGTCCCGCCGTACTTCTCCAGCCAGTCGCGATAATGGTACCACCACTGCTCCCACTTCAAGTAGTCATCGAGAGTAATGGATCTGTCGCCGAAGTAGCCGGACTCCTTGTAGTAGCGGTATCTGACGTGGACGTCGTCCCAGTTCTGCGGCAACTCTCGAGGCAGGTCGCGGTGCGGGTCCCACTGCCGGATCTCGCCATAGCGCTCCTGGTATTCTCTGTATTCCGCCTGGTGTTCCTGAAGCCACCGCTCGTGTGCAGGGTGGGTGGCCCGGCCTCGGCTGCCTGGGGAGGGCGACCTCGAGTGCAATCGGCCTCCTTCAAGATACACTTTCTTATCCTGGCCGCCTTCACGTACGATTTTCATTCTGACACCTTCGTATTCTTGCCTCTGTGAACTGAGTTGGGCCAGCTTCCCGAACCTCTCGGACAAAGTCATGCGTCGCGGCCCGTCGTCGTCATCTGACGAAGAATCCGAGTCTGTGTCTTCACCTTCAGACTTCG
>NC_051417.1:34746328-34746586 GCF_015228065.2 Penaeus monodon | reverse complement strand
GAGCAATTTTAAATTTCATGAAAATACTACATGAATTTTTTTAATATTTTAAACATTTGGACTTAATTTAAAAAATTCGAATTCAACTATCAAATTCCATTTGTTGATTTTAAATAGCCAATGTAAATCTACATTTTGCAAATATCTAATAACCAATATTATTATCAAGCTATTCATTATTACAACTATCTTACTCTTAATCCAATATGAATTGTGTTTTTGATAAAGACCATATTCTAAACAATTCAAGGAAACAGC
>NC_051417.1:34745222-34746272 GCF_015228065.2 Penaeus monodon | reverse complement strand
TTTTATTTCTCACAATCACTCTATCAGATAATGTTCATATTCATAATTAAAGAATTTTATTAAACTTACAATTAATAATCTTTTAATAATATACTTAATTTAAATATCAGTAATAATATAAATTAATTACATAATTAATCATTTATATAAAATTAATGTAAAATTCAAATATTTTATTATCTTTGCTATGTAAATTTCATTTCAAATTATTTAAAAAATATTAAGTTGATTATTCTAAATACTTTATTTAAATGATATATTAATCATCAATTCAATTAATCAACAGTACTATATTATGATAGTCAAATAATATCCCAATGATATACAAATATTAAAGCATTTAAATATTATGCAAGTCTATTTATATACCAATTAAAATAAATTTAAAACATAAGATCTAATTAGAATATTACTTATTTATATTCCATTATATATTAATTAAGCTGAATTTCATATTACTATAATATTTATATGACTTATATATTTCAGTAATAAATTAGAATATAATCAAACTTTTTAATGATAACTAAATCATCTTTAGATTACATATTTAATATAAATTACAATTATAATATATTATTGCTCTAATAAATTCACATTTATTAATACAAATATTATAGTATTAACTGATAATATATATACTATTATTATATCAAAATTATTATATAGACAATGTATTATATATATGATATATATATATTATCATATATATTAGATTAAATCAATATTAGTAATATATACCTATTATTATTCATTTATGATAAATATACATATATTTCACAATATATATGTATAGTCATTTATATTAATCATATACATTATATATAATAAATACTATTATAATATAGCTTAATATCTGATATATATTACATAATATATATTATATAATATGTATTAATATTATATATTTTCATATTACATATGTTAATAAAATTTAAATATATACACTTGTACTATAATATATTATACTAATAGATCTTTCAGATTATCTACTGCAAATTCATATAATTACTATAATTAATAATAATAATATCATATATTACAATATCA
>NC_051417.1:34744126-34744298 GCF_015228065.2 Penaeus monodon | reverse complement strand
CATGCACACACACATGCACACACCAAGATTAATAATGTTAAATGTGAATATGTAAAAAAAAAATAGAGAGAGAAAGACAATGATGGGAAATTAATTATTGTACCACGTATAAAGGGAGTTCATTTACGTTACAATAAAGCACCGAGGTAAAGGGGTTCAACGTGTCTACAAG
>NC_051417.1:34744004-34744070 GCF_015228065.2 Penaeus monodon | reverse complement strand
ATTTCAGAATCAAAACAGGAAAAAAAACTGTGAAAACATGGAAGTAAAGGTATAAAATTTATCTGG
>NC_051417.1:34743494-34743980 GCF_015228065.2 Penaeus monodon | reverse complement strand
GGTAACAACTATATTCACTGACAGTGCATTACATATTCAAGGAAGACCCAGCCATATATGTATCTTTGTAGATAAGTATTTAACAATACCCTATATTCTTTGTGTATGCAGCAGTATCTATTGATTTGCACCTGTGTATTTCCTAGTGTATTAACACATTTAAGAATAATTGTGTCAATCCTGCATGTAAAACTACTATATATAGCACATTATACAGATTCCAAGTGGACAATACCTGAGTCCTTCAAGTGGAATTATATATTTCCATAATGCTGAAGTGAATGCATTTTGGATAAATTATCCTTTTAATGAAAGCGTGATGAAAAGTAATACCCCAAAAGGCAAGAAAATTCAGTGTTTCAGGATTTCAAATGTTTTATCCAAAAGTTCTTCATAATTGCTTCAATACCTGTAATCTATATTTCGTTAAAACATTTTCTTCAATAATAACGATGATGAAAATTCTAAGTGTTCAACAAAAAAAAA
>NC_051417.1:34742941-34743474 GCF_015228065.2 Penaeus monodon | reverse complement strand
TCTGGTAGCCTGATGCAATGACTTGTACATAGCCCAAGTACAAACCATTCCAAAACATGTGCCTTCAAAACAGTTACTTTCTACTGGCATGCTTTGTTTCATCTACTAAAATACTATATCCAAACATAATAGGGGGGAAAAAAAAAATTGATCGGACAATCTGAGACGATCTTTAACTCCATACATCTGATGAATAACGTTTCTGGTTGATCATTTTCTTCACGTAGAGCTCAGCCTCTCCTGGTGTCATCCCACCCTCAGTCTGGCAAATCTGGATAATCACAGTATGGACGTCTCTGGCCATCTTCTTGGCATCCCTGAAACGATACAAAACTTTATTAGCTCCCTTTTGAAACGATGCAAAACTTTATTAGCTCCCTTTTGAAACGATGCAAAACTTTATTAGCTCCCTTTTGAAACGATACAAAACTTTATTGGCTCCCTTTTGAAACGATACAAAACTTTATTGGCTCCCTTTTGGAAATTATGTAGATTTTAGTGATGGTGCTTCATGTGCAGACAATAAAATTCCC
>NC_051417.1:34742821-34742889 GCF_015228065.2 Penaeus monodon | reverse complement strand
TTATGTAACTTTGTTTCATTACGAATAATGAAAGGATCTATCTTATTCATGTTGGGGGAAAAAAAAAT
>NC_051417.1:34741120-34742367 GCF_015228065.2 Penaeus monodon | reverse complement strand
CTATCTCTAATTATATATAAGAATTATAATATATAAATTAGCATACCTAATATATAATATATGCTTTTACTGAACTTTTATTAATCAACATAATTTTCATATAATATAATCATTTTCAAATTTCATATACTTTGAACTGGCTATATAACTGAATATAATACATATATTATATATTATTTCTTTATCACTAATAATTCATCATCATAGATATATACATATTGTGAATGATAAATAAATTATATATACATAAGATACTTCAACTGGCTACATAGCTTTTTATTCATACAGTACATTTTTCTCAATATATTACCATACTATTTCTCACATTGTATCAAATGCATTACCATATTCTGATACTTACTATATAGATGTATCATATATTAAAACATCTTTACTAATGCTAACAATATTTCAATTCTATAAAACTTATTACAAGGCTAATAATTTAATCACATCAAATTTCAAGATATTTCTTCTTCTTAATTCATGTATTTTCTAAAACGTATGATTTACTGTTCCATGTCTGTCTGACCTTGTCTAACTAGAGTTCACTAAAGTTCATGTCATAAGCATTGCTAATTCATAATATATTTTCCTATTCAACGTTCTTCACTATGTAATGAAACATTTCCTAATCTATCATAATCTAGTAATTAACTAAGAAAATAATTTGAATACTCAAAGTAAGCATTCCTGTAAGAACTACAAATCAATGCCTTTTCACATAAGAAATCTTCAGATTACACTGCTCCAAACATACGATACCATTTTCTCTCCAATCAATGCTCTTCAGAGACTTGATGTACTTGTTCTTTCATGTTCAGCTGTCGAGTATTAATATCAATTTTTCTAATACTTCATACTTACAATTTCATAGAAGAATTTTGTATACCTAGTAAATATTTAAAATAGTCATACTGTCATTTCTAATAGTAAAACATAACTTTTCTAAAATACTTTATATTATAGACATATATTCAAAAATTGCTACGAAAGCATAAAATCTATACCTTGTCTCAGATGTAACTATATAATATCAGAAGTGAGTCTGGCAGCTCTTCATTCGATGTCCAATTCAATGGAATACAGATGGAATGTGCAATTGTTTACTCGACTATGCGATAATAATGACATGTCTGTACAAGTATGACTGTAATGTCGAAGAACAATTTAGTCATTAAATTACAATTAAAATTTTCAAGAATAATAACTTTAGAAAATAATTAAATACTTTTTCAATCTTAATC
>NC_051417.1:34739990-34741080 GCF_015228065.2 Penaeus monodon | reverse complement strand
GACACTGTTTACTAATAATTTCCCTAAATCTTACAAGATTCATGATTGAGTTTAGTTTCTTCTGATACCTTGTTATCCTTAAGAATTTGTATTACATTTAAGGTTTATACATTCATGACTTTCTATCTAATTTTGCCTAAAATACTACGTCATTTCAAGCTCAAGTGGTCATATAATTACTGCAACTATCTGGAATAATTTTACTTATGATTTAAATCTTTCAAAAGACGGAATTGATAAAGTTAAGTTTCCTAATATATTATATCTCTTGATCTTATCTATTATACAAATAAGAAAAAATGTGATGTCAGAATCTTACAACACTTACCATGACATGTAATCATGTTATTTATTCAGTGGAAATAGAAAACTGTATAATAAAATTTATGTTACTATAATTTAGAAAAGATTTACAACAGTTTAAAATATTTCTGTTCACTTCAGTTTTGCAATCCTGTTTTAAGTGTATCTTAGTTTCTTTATATTTCTTGTCAAGATTTTGAAAGAAATAAACTTATTTAAATAATATCAAAAAATTGATGGAAGAATACCATTAAAATATTATTGAAATAATCAAGAAAAAAAGTGCGAAATAAAAAAAAGAAAAATAAGTAGTATTCATAATAAATTAGAATAATACAATAAAAAATAAAAAGATTAACAATAAATCTGCAGACTTTACACCCAACCGTTCTAAGACTTCTGCTAAGTAGCTTCGTTCCTGAAAAAAGACTGACTCTGAATATTTTACTGTCCTCTTAAATTAATAACAAAAAAAAATAAATTATGTTTATCATTTATAAATTAAAAAAAAAATAACAGAACAAGAAGTTCTAAGAATGACGATTCACTTTATAGTTGCATGTTACCTTAAATTGATATAATTTTTTATTGAAATCATCGAATTCAGATGCAGAAGTCTATTACTTGCAAGTTTTGTTAACCTGTGATAAGAAACTTAACAGGGAATTCTTCGCTACATGGTCACCGAGTCTTAATGGACAAAAGGATCCAGAAAGTAAAAGAATGAAATAGTTCAAGAAACTTTCATCATTAATATATATATAAACAATACACATCCTCTTTTATC
>NC_051417.1:34739724-34739944 GCF_015228065.2 Penaeus monodon | reverse complement strand
TTCTGAGTACTTTGAGAGAAACTGCTGCCATATACGCAATGTACAGATAGACCACATACCTTATTCTTGAACCTTCAACATCCAGTTCAATATGCATGCAGTTTCGTTCTCCACCATTAAAAAGTTCCCTGTTAACAACGATTTCTGCCATGAAAGGATTTTTGGAGTCGAAAGGCGGCTTCTGGCTACCAATCTAGGTCAGAAAATAAAACTAGATAAG
>NC_051417.1:34739291-34739632 GCF_015228065.2 Penaeus monodon | reverse complement strand
CACATAGGACACACAGAGTTGTTATAATCAACTGTAATCATATACGACATTGGTTCAGTCCTTACCTTCAGTGAGTTGAGTCGAGCTAACTCTCCTGTGTACAGCTGAGTAGGTTCATAGTCTTTGTGAATCTTTAGTTTGTATTGTCTCATGTTGATATCCTGTGCCTGTGCCTCAAAACCAAAGGATTTGCATACCTGTAAAAGATAAAGTTATTTGGTTAATCTCTTGTTCATACTCTCTTGTACACTTATCATAATACACAAAGGAATATGAAAGAGGAGGGAGGAGGAGAAGAAAATAAACAGACAGTGTATATTATCATGTTAATCTTATGTGGG
>NC_051417.1:34738737-34739079 GCF_015228065.2 Penaeus monodon | reverse complement strand
CCCCACAAAACTTATAACACAGACCGCAAAACCAAAGCCGAAATACCTAAGATCCTTTACCTTAGGCCACATAGCATCCTTCCACGTAATGAAATCATCCTCCATATTCGCATCGTCGTCACCCATGCCAAGCTCAAAGACACGGGTCGCCCCCAATTCTTCCAGTCGCTTGTCTACATATTTACCCATGGCGTTGTAATGTTCGTAAGTTTTGTTACCCAAGCCAAATACCTGTTGATAAAGGGAAAACTTAAACAGTGGAATTTCATTATCCTGATATCAAATAGCAGTTTTACAAAAGAATACAAACTGTGTTATAATTTTGGATATCGCCTCTCAATC
>NC_051417.1:34737383-34738712 GCF_015228065.2 Penaeus monodon | reverse complement strand
CATAATTCTTCTCGTATTTTAGTCATCTACTTATTAGCATATCTAAGACCCGATTAACAATAAATAAGATTAATAATTCTATCCATCTACTATCAAGCAATAAATAAGATCAATAATATCATCCATTTACAATCAAACAACAAACAAGATCAATAATTTTATCCATCTACTATCAAGCATTATATAAGATTAATAATTTCATCCATTTACAATCAAACAACAAATAAGATCAATAAATTTATCTATCTACAATCAAGCAATAAATAAGATCAATAAATTTATCTATTCACAATCAAACAACAAATAAGATCAATAAATTTATCTATTCACAATCAAACAACAAATAAGATCAATAAATTTATCTATTCACAATCAAGCAATAAATAAGGTCAATAATTTTGTCCACCTACTATCAAACTCTTTACAGTCAGTTTACCACAACAACTAATTTTAATAAAATCAACCTACTGTGTACTGCAACCCATCAAGCTGGTCATCACCATTCTGAAGGAACTCGTAAAATTCTTGTGCATTGTCCGTAGGGTCTCCTTCGCCGTACGTTGCAACACAGAAAACTGCCAGATGATTTTCAATCTCTGTCAGCTGGGCGAGCTCGGACATATCACACTCCTCGGGGTCTGCCACCATACCCTGATAGAATTTGTCTATTTGTTTAACAAAGTCACTCTCACTTATCGTCAGGACAATGATGGATTAAAATACTGACTTTCATTACTTTAAAGTCTTCACTCTCTTCTTTTCTTTTACAATATCAATAACAATAACAACAAAACTGTTTGGGGATATTATGCAATGTAATAAAAATATAAAAACAATTCTAAATAAGTGCTTTAAAAAATGAATGATTATATAAAAATTTTAGTAAAAGCTTTTTCTATAAAACAGCGGTTAAGACTAATTACAAATACTAAAAAGGAATAATGATAATAAAAAAAAATAGTAAATAATGAACTCAGACAAACACAACAAATATCAATATTGCAGATCGACTGAAAATGTAATAGTCACATTGATCAGTATATCTTACTTTCATTCCCCATCTTGTGGCTTCTTTAGCAAGACGTCCTGCAAATTCTTCTGCTGTTCCTGTCTGCGATCCGTAAAAGACAATGACGTTCCTTCCCGATGACTTCATCTTACCCACGAAGTTGCTGTCATTTGTGCGCATCGGTAATGAGGTTGGTCTGCAAGAAGAGATCCCTTACTCTATGTATCATTGGAATGAGAAGGAGAAACAGATCAAGACAATGAAAAGGAGTTAAAAGGAATGAAATTTCCAAAGCCTGCCGGTTCAAATTTTGATGCTAC
>NC_051417.1:34736687-34737314 GCF_015228065.2 Penaeus monodon | reverse complement strand
AAGAAATATGACACTACACTCCCAAGATCAAAAGAAAGCTCCTATACCAAAAAACTCAGCACAGTACTTGACTGATAGCTTTACCAGTCTACAGACCAGTACTTACGATATCGTAAAGCTCTTCAATGCCGGGACTTCATCTTTTTTGTTAGTGTCACGGAGGAAGAAATAGTATACTGACACACCCGCAAGAAGGGAGAGTAACACCAAGTCCAGCATTCCCACCAACGGCTCTTCTGCCATTTCCTCAGCCGCAGCCGACGCAGCGTCTACTAATCTCTCTGTGCTCTCCTCCATTCTGAAACTAATCTTTAAAATGAAATAAGAACATATAACAGGGAATACATTTCAAAGTAAGATTGGAGTGTTGAAGCTTCTCCTTTCTATTATGAGTTCATTCCATCTAAGGAGATATAACCGTGGAACTAACCAATCACGACTAGATGCAGTGCGTCCAGCCTTGAAATTGAAATATCGACTTATTCTCCCGAGGCTTTTGCTTTTTAACTTAAATTCCAGGATTTACCAAAATTTAAGTTACTAAGTCACCAATAAAAACAAAAGGATTCCAGTGTTTTGCGTCCCGGATTACACACAGAGGAAAAAAGAAAGTGTGACTGAGGGAAT
>NC_051417.1:34736320-34736646 GCF_015228065.2 Penaeus monodon | reverse complement strand
GCTTTTTTTCTTGTAGTTAATCATTACTATGTAGGATGAGGCTAATATCAGAAGGCAAATTATACTTTTGTGCACTCATCAAACTGCATTTCCAAAGGTAGTCGCAGGACAAAAACAATAGCATATCCATCAATAGCAGTTCAGATTATAGCATTTTGCATTACACAAAGGGTATGAACAATTATTGATATCAATGACCAATATGGTAATAGCAAAACAAAAGTACTTGACTCTACATACATTACTACCAATTACTACCATTACTATCAATCACTACTATTTACTACCATTACCATATATTACTACCAATTACTATCATTACTACC
>NC_051417.1:34736053-34736296 GCF_015228065.2 Penaeus monodon | reverse complement strand
GTTCTTTTCAGTGTACTTCATGATGTAACTATGTGTTCAACATATTCTTTTTAGGTGAATTATTAATTTCATCTGTCATGCTTATTATGGCAAAAGACTAGTTGCTACATCCAAGTGCAACATTTCAAGGTAGAGCTCTGATAACACACAAGATTTTATTCAAGATAAGAAAATGATGGTATGAACAACATGCAACTTAAGTGGTCTAACAAAATAAACACATTTTAAGAAAGAAAGAAAGAA
>NC_051417.1:34734778-34735804 GCF_015228065.2 Penaeus monodon | reverse complement strand
CTATTCAACTTGAACGTTCCTTTAAAAAGTTATGATAACAAAATACCTGAATGAGCACTGACTTGTTAATACATTATTAATATTATCTGCTATGTCTATGTTGAAATATGATGGGATTTGATAGCAATGCCTAGAACTTATCTGTGTTTACATATCTAATCCAACCATTACAATAAAAGACATTAGTAAAGTTAGATACCATGTACTAACTCAACTTTCTTTCCTTAGAAAAGAAAATAATTGCTGAAGACTAACATGGAAAAATGCCATTGCCAGAAATATATTTATCAAGACAACATTATTTTTATATTTTCTGACCTTTCAATATACCTATTTTGTGTATGGTGTGTTCTGTAATTCATCTGTAAAAATCAATTTATTTCCTGTCATCCTAATAATAAACTTCCAAGACAAATGACCCACTTTAATAGTATTTCACAATATTCCCCACTACTTATATCATGTATCATGAATTTTACTATTACATACCCTACTTAACTAGCTTCCCTCTTTATGTTCCTTTTACAAAATAGTCTTCAGTAAATTAAATTCCTTAAATAAAATACTCTGCCCTAAATTTTACTAGAGAAACCTCAACTCACACTACTAATGCACTGTTGTATATACACATTATTCTAAGCAAAAGAATCAAATACTGTTGGAATAAAATTATATGAAAAGCAAATGCATGAGAGTATTCCTGGATTGTAAAACTATTAGGATGAAGTAATCTACTTCCAGAAAGCATCTTAACTACTGAACTGCACAACACAATCTTGAGATATTCTGAACTACACTTCAAACATTACTACCATGCTAAGTTAAAAACCAATGAACTTCAAGTAGCAGCAGCATCCCTTTCTCTCTGGTACCTCTCGGCCATGTTCTTAGTTCCTCCTGTCACTGGTCTCCTGCCTTTACCTCCCCTGTCCCCCCCCCTCTACACTGACTACACAACCAATGATGCAATACAACCGCAAATTAAGTCCCCCCCCAACTATCTAGTGCTCTACATGTATCTCTTAA
>NC_051417.1:34734555-34734725 GCF_015228065.2 Penaeus monodon | reverse complement strand
AATGCAGTCCAGAAATCTTAATTGTACAGTTGCCAAATAAAAGGTTCCTGTGTTTCTGCATATATGTAAAAGCAGTGGTAAATTCTCTTCCTTCTATATCCACTACAATCTCAAAGCAAAACAGCTCTTTCATATAAAAGTGAACTAATGGAAAGTAAACCAGATTACAG
>NC_051417.1:34733907-34734510 GCF_015228065.2 Penaeus monodon | reverse complement strand
GGGTGACAGAGACTGACAAGATTGCATCACACATTTCCTCTTAAGTTTTCCTACTATTGCAAGTAATAATCAACAACATGCAAACAATTCCTTTTACCATGAATGTGTTTGACACATATGGTACTCTCATTACATGTGATTAATGAACACACAGACGGACACATGAAAGCCAGTAAATGTTGAGAACAGGATTATATAAAGATTTAAAAACTTACAGTGATAGCCATAGACAACACATACAACAAGGCTAGGAGACAAGGAAAAAATAAAAAAATCTGCAGCGTCAAAGTGAGGTCACAACTAGTTATCAAAGGCCGACAATCTATGCCCACGTGGCGAAATCCAACGATGCCCTGGTTTCCATGCTTTGTGCACTGGCAAAAGTAAACTGACCTGAATCACGTACACTCTGGCATGAAAGAACTCGTAAACGTCCCACGCTATTTATCATCAAATAAGGAAACCAGTCTATGCTATATCTTGCCAAATACTCATGGGGAGAGTTCATTGGCCTTTGCTGGAGCCTGAAATGTAGAAGCCATGGCACTGCTTCATGTACATATTGAACAATTACCCTACTTCTATTAATAATCTTTTCCTCCT
>NC_051417.1:34732107-34733849 GCF_015228065.2 Penaeus monodon | reverse complement strand
GTGTTGATAATATGCAAGACCTCCAGGAAAAAAATGTACCCATAGTTCTGTAAAACAATTATCCTATGCCATTTTCTAACTAAAGTTTGATGTTAAAATACATATACTCCATCTGGTCCGGCGGAAAGTGTTTACAAAATTACTGCACCCTTCAAAGATAGTTCTTATAAATCCAACCAAAAAGATTGGCATCACTTCTGGGAATCAACAAACGCTGTAATAACCACACCCGATTACTGTATTTCCCCAATTTGAAATAGAGAAATATGTTAAGAGGGAAGTATTTCTTGAGGGATCGCGACTTTAAAATGTTACCATGGATGACTTGTTGCAAATACTTTTCTTCACTTCTGATGTTCTTTGCCCATGAACATTACATTATGTGTAAGTGTGTGTAGTTTTTTCCTCTCTTTATGGGTCTTTAAATTTTCTTCATTTTAGGACAGTCATTACTATTTAATGCCGCTCCTTACTCGAATATAAATTACCACAGAAGTTGTCAAGCTCCATCTTGTGAGAATAATATACTGTGGAGTTCTGTTTGTCTTTGCTAGAAGATAAACTGCAGAGGCCACAACATTGCTGCTTCTAACAGTGCAGGGATAGATTCACAAAATTTGATAAGCGATTGAGGCCTTGCCTTTCTTTCCTGAAAATAATCATTCATACATCTTAAGTGTTGGTTCTTGTGTTCTACATGGCCACTCCACAGCTTTTCTCAAATGTGCAAGTGCATCAGATAGTGTTCTGCTTTTGCACACATGTAAAGCCAATTTTCATTCAAATAACAGTAAGACTTACAGTGTCCCCTTGGAATCCGAGGAAATAACAAGGATGAACTGCAGTCTCAAAAGGTAAATGCCTCATTCACAAAGACACACAAAAATGTTAACATGATGCAACTCACAACTCATGACATCTGATTTCAAAACAAAGGCAAGATGTAAAAAATAACTATACTTTCAAAGCATAGAAAAGACATGGAGACTACATATAAACACTTAAAATAATCCTTTTCAATTCACATTTCATACCAGATAGTTCACGTAGTATAAAATAGTGGGGTAATATACATACTATTAGGATTTCTGACTGACATATATATATCTCAAGACAAAGGAAGACACTGAATAGGTTTACATATATGAATAAAAACTGCCTTCCCTAACTTAACGAAATTTCCACTAAAAAGTGGTTAAAAGCATGCAAAATAACACCACAATTCAACAGCATACAATAAACCCCCGTATTTTATATAACACGTCGGTGCCAATTGCCTCTACATGTTTTACTTCAACTCGCACGTTCTCTTCACTAAATCATATCTAATTCACTTGTCTCGGCTTTTCACAGCAATTTCCACTACATTTCAAGAGTCGTCTTTCAGTTTACAGGGCCCTCTCGACTCACGTTAAATCCCCACGTCAAGTTAATAACGAGACAAAATGTTTAAAAGAAAAGTGGGGAAAAAATAAATAAATAATACATGTCCCTTTCTCTCACCTTCTATTTTTCCCCCCCTTTCCTCCGTCATCTATCCACGCCCAGGCTATAGTTACCTCTCTGTGAAGACGTGTATTGGGAGAGTTGATCCCCAGTTGTATAATGACCCTTACGTAAGGACGGCGAGCCAGCGACACCTTCCTCCCTCACGCCCGCACCAGACTACAGCTGACGGAGGCGAGGGGGGTGGCTGCTCCTCCGCCACAGGGTCACGCGGAGCCTTCTTTTGCCTTCTCTGG
>NC_051417.1:34731984-34732084 GCF_015228065.2 Penaeus monodon | reverse complement strand
TCTCCCATCTCCCCGATGAATTACTTGGGGGGGATCCATGGGTTGATAGATGGGTATGGGTTGGGGTAATTATTGCTTTTTAGGGGTTCGATTTCGATAA
>NC_051417.1:34731202-34731930 GCF_015228065.2 Penaeus monodon | reverse complement strand
TAACGGGGTTCGTTTTGCTCCACCCTGTACCCGCGGGTGACCAAGCTAAGAGGTTGCTGGATTGTTCTCGCTTTGCTTTTATCGGTTGGAAACAGTGAGACGCTTTATAAAATGAGTTTAAGATTCTGTCTGTCAATCTCGGGGAAAGTTTTTTTCTTTTTCCATGTAGTGTGACTGTGCTTTGAGATCCCATCTTTAAGACATCGTCTAGGGAATTGATACTCGTAACATTGCTTATCAATATAATAGAGAATTTGCATCTGTACCCATTTGCTATTGTGAAACAGTGAAGTCACCGCTTGATTGCAATTTAATATATGATATAATGTCGCTAGTCATTAAAGAAAGGTTGTTATTAACACGGCATTTACTGCATGAACTTGCTAATAGATTGAACCACACTATTGAACATCAGAATCAGTGAATTCAATAGCTAAATACTAATTTTAAAAAATAAGAATTTTTATCATGTATTGGATTAACTGTTTATTGACAAACGTATATGATTGAAGATTCATCGGCTGTTATGTCAGCGTTTAAACAGGAATATACTTGAATGAGGCCTGTTTTTATCATAAGAACAGCCATGCATGTTAACAAATTACAAAGTCAGAAATGAGCTGCTTGCCGTTATATACAGGGATAAAGGTGTACAACCTTGTTAGTTTACATGGTGTCATGTCTGTTATCTCACTCTAAAAATCTGTGAATGAAACAATCTGCTTTCA
>NC_051417.1:34729967-34730057 GCF_015228065.2 Penaeus monodon | reverse complement strand
TAAGCAAGTACATTACATTGTTCTCGACCACTCGTATTTTCACGCTACTTGATCTTAATTTTGTTTATTAACTCATCCACTCTTCCTTAC
>NC_051417.1:34729589-34729811 GCF_015228065.2 Penaeus monodon | reverse complement strand
TTTTCACTCTTTCAGGAACACGTTTACGACAAACGCATCTCGTAATATTTGCTTCCAGTGTTTCAGAAGCGTTGGAGACACGACGACCTCACGTATGCAAAGCAAGATCTGTTTGCAATGGAAGAGTGGGAGGCAGCTCTGTCTCCGGCACAAAGGAATTCGTTCATGATTTCTTACGTGCAAGACTGCATGCCCGGAGTTCCTGTGTTTTGTTCTAACGCT
>NC_051417.1:34728825-34729568 GCF_015228065.2 Penaeus monodon | reverse complement strand
AGAGCTTACCCTAATGGTATTAAGTGCGTGTACAGATTCCTACGAAGATCATATACGTTCCTAATAATGTGTGCTTAGAATAATTGAGTTATTATTTTCAAATCAGACATTGCAAATGGAATAGAATCAATTGAAATCAATCTCGAGAAGGCGAGGCGGTTGCAAAGGATGTGCTGCTTATTGAGTATATTCAGATATCTCCTTCCAAGCATTTGCAGGCGTCACGTCCACCTAGTGGGGTAATGGATGCCTATCATTTTTATTAAACATGGTATTAAGTATTCCTGTTCCTAGACTCGTCCTTTTCGAGGAAATGTTTTCGTGGGAAAAAAATCCTAGTAACTATGCTCTTGCCATGATCACTAGATATATATTAGATGATTTTGACTCATATATATATATTTTTTTTTTTGAGCCATTCACTCCTAGAACTGTATTTCTACATACCATGCAGCTCATTTATCACTGGTTTTCTATCTTTTTTTTATCATGTCGCAAGCTTTTCTCGAAATCTCTCATCACATTTGTAAACCGTGTCCTTTTGTGTATTTATTTTAGTCTAAGAGTATATTCTATCTAGACTTCTATACATCTTTTTAGCACCTTCATTCATCTTAAATTTTCATCTCACGCATCGACACGTGTTGCTCATCCGTCTGCATTCTTTGCAACAGCATCAGTAATCTTCATAACCACAAATCAGGGCTGCTGGCAGGATTTTAAAAAAAGTACATAAAGACATT
>NC_051417.1:34727755-34728169 GCF_015228065.2 Penaeus monodon | reverse complement strand
TTATTTGTTTATGATTATTTCTGTGTGTTTGTGCGTCCGTGCATATATGTACATATTTTTTTTTATTTACCTTTAAAGATTCTTCCAAGAGGCAAGAAAGGGCTTAACCCTGAGTCCCTTCCGTGTGCTCAACCCTGGCCTTAGTAATACATCTTAAAGACATGCTATCTCTGTTGCTGTCACAGCTGACGCAACGCAGTGTTATCGCAGAGTATCATCGCACCAAGGTTAGCTGCGGACTTTATGCCATTATCATTATTTCATCATGTAGTTTACGGTGTCGAAAGGTATGTTATGTATTGAGGCCACACGGTGATTAGAACGGGGCGATTGAAATAGCATTGCAGTTAGAAAGATTCGATTTGATGGTTTTCTTCTCGATTCGGCTTCCTGTTCTCAGGTGGGCGCAGGTGT
>NC_051417.1:34726983-34727124 GCF_015228065.2 Penaeus monodon | reverse complement strand
GATCTTACTGCACTAATTCCACCCTCAGTTCCATCCCAGGCGGGCGCTCAGGTGACCCAAGGCCAGATGGCGACTTCCACTGATACGTTTATCTTCAGTGTTTCCCTTGGCCATATTGCCTTTCAATCTCTGCGCTTCCTG
>NC_051417.1:34726507-34726644 GCF_015228065.2 Penaeus monodon | reverse complement strand
CGCCCCCGACTCAGGAGGGAGGCGCCATCGCCTTGAAAACGGCAACAAAGAGAAACTAAATTGTGAAGTTCATTGTGGTTTACATGTTCCGGATTTCCTCACACGCACTTGCAGGAAAATATATGATGCTTATACAC
>NC_051417.1:34726094-34726430 GCF_015228065.2 Penaeus monodon | reverse complement strand
AAAATTCTCATTTCATTACACCTTTACGTAAAGGAAGACGAGAAAGATATCGTTTTACACAAGTATATTAATCCATATTATGCAATAACTAAAACCAAGTTGCATTCCCTGATGTCTGCAATGGCTCTTCGTTTCCTCTAACGTGGAGCAAGTGAGTGAAGATCTTGCAACGTGTCCAACATATCAATATTCGAAGGAAAATCTTGCTAAGTCATCAGTATCATTGGTATAAGAAGCATCAGATTCCGAGTGGCGTAGATCCTGGAGGTAGTGCTGAGGCCCGGGTACTCGCCCATTTGTGGAAAAGGAATTTGTTATTTGGGAAATTGTCATCCC
>NC_051417.1:34725552-34725825 GCF_015228065.2 Penaeus monodon | reverse complement strand
CCTATATTGACGTCATAACAGACCAAGACGCGACCCAAAGTTTGATTAAAAATATTAATTCTAATATATACGAAGCATACACATGAATAGTCAAAGGACACTGCACTTCTTGTCATCGCTTACCAACCCTCTCGAGATAATGAAATTCAGGAGATAAAAGTTCCCTTAACAATTACTGCAAGGAACAATATTCATTAACAAATTAAAAGACACTCGCAGTTCTTAACGACACAGCATTGCCATTACCCGAAGCACATTAATGAAATCTATTGT
>NC_051417.1:34724727-34725514 GCF_015228065.2 Penaeus monodon | reverse complement strand
TATGGTACCCTACAACTCACCTCAGTTTGACTATATCAGCTGTTACAACCATAAGACAGCTGATGAAAACGTTCCTCCCTGGATACCACGTAAAAACGTTTCCCACTTAAGACCACTTATTAGTTGACCTTGAGCTAACCCCTGTGTAAATAAAACAGCGGAATCGTGGGAGAATTTATGAATGTATTGTTTATTGGACCATGCTAGCGGTTCCGGAGACAGAAAACGATAGCATGTTGATGGATTTGTAACCTAACCGACCATTTTATCCTTCCGTGTGTTGAAGAATTGGCAATATATATTTATTATTATTTCGAGAGCAGGGATTCGAAAAGTCAGATATTCCCATAGGTCATGATCGTTTGATCGGCCAATCAAAGCAATCATTTACATTGCATTAACAAAACTGTCAGAGGAACCAAAAAAGCGATGCCATATTAAGCACCGCACCACTTTAAGTAACAGTTCCCTAAAGCTTATCATTGTAAAGGACGAGATAAGAATAATGATAACCGAGCAGAAGATATCACTAATTCAATCTATGTTTGCCGATTAATGCGACTTTACGGATTATACTTTACGACCAACAAACAATATTATTATAAATATTTTTGGGTGTTGTGCTGAGGTAGTCGGGTCGGCCATAATAGCATGGAGAAAAAAAAGTAGAGAAAAAATGTATACTGAAAATCATCGCTGAAAAATTCTTTGTCCTTCACTACACCATAAAAAAACAAGTAAAAAACAAACCAACAAAAAGACCTCTTATGGTCAGCGGACATATCAG
>NC_051417.1:34723284-34724087 GCF_015228065.2 Penaeus monodon | reverse complement strand
TCAAAGAGCCAAGCATAATCCACAAATTACCCACTCAATAGCTCAGTCAAACATCTCTTCCTTTTTTCCGTCTCCATCCCGCCGCCATTAGGTCATGCATCTCATAAACAGCCCGGTCATGGAACCACGTGTAATCAGGTGAATAGTTGCGTAATGTGCATGGTGCAATGCAGTGGCTGTGCATGCCTTCCTTGGTGTCAAGTTTACCAGAGGTAGATTCTTACTTTGATATTCTAATGGATAGAAATAGTCATGGAAATTTTACGAATAATCTTCCTCATTTTCGATAGGTTAAATGGTTTCTTTTATATTACGTAATGGTGGATAATAATCGTGTAATCTTGATAAAATATGTCAAAATGTGGACTGAGTATGTAAATGAGATATCCATTAATTAATTGCATTAGTACAGGGACTCCATTGTTATTATTAATACACATAGGAAATAGCTAGTTCTTTATATTACATTTTTATTGCATATCACGCTTCCAGAAATGACCTAACTTAACACTAATCTAAAACGTATTCGAAAATCCGAAAAAAATGGGCTTTACCCATACATTGGTTTATGTCAAGTCATTCAAATGATCTCCAGTGCTTAAATTTCTACTTCTTTTCCTCAGGGAGTTTGAAAAATGCCAATTTCCCTTTTTTCGTTACAAAATTTTACAAGAAATTATTCAATGATCGTTCGTTTTTCCTTCTTGCATGACATAACGTAATTTGTATCAAGTCTTCTCTTCTCATCTGCTTTAAAGGGAAGTCCTGGATACAAAGAGGAAGGATGGAGTGGTCGAAGAAAC
>NC_051417.1:34722587-34722824 GCF_015228065.2 Penaeus monodon | reverse complement strand
GCCTGACATCTGCTCTATACTAGCGGATTATCTCAGGAGGAACATGATGTACTGAGTGATGTAACAGCCAGTATCGCTATTGACTTGAAAATGAGGTATTGGCCACAAAAACGAGACTCTTGCTGGCTCAGCGCAGTTCCTTTTGCCGACCTAGAGAGTATTCAGTGGGTATATGATTCGCTATTAATAGCTTTAAGTCAGAGATTTCTTACTTTTACAAGAGAAACCTTTTGAACA
>NC_051417.1:34721553-34721739 GCF_015228065.2 Penaeus monodon | reverse complement strand
AGGAAAGTCTAAAATTCTGTTTTAATCTTCAGTAACTGTATCAAATTAGTTTTAACAACGTGATATCTTTATATTATTACCCAGAACGATGCACATTTGCCATGCATGGTTGATCAGAAATGTTATTGTTTCTGAGAATGATAATTATACCAAAACGCTATGTTGATTATTTGTTTTAAGACTATT
>NC_051417.1:34721124-34721466 GCF_015228065.2 Penaeus monodon | reverse complement strand
GTTATATAGATAGATATATATATAGTTATGTATGACAAATATAACATATAATAATAATATATATATTTAATGAGTAGTATATGTAGAAATAAGAATATTAGTACAACAATATGGATAATACATATAGTAATAAATAGCAGAGATGAAACATAACGAGAAACAACAAAGAGTAAGAAGAAAAATAGAATAATAAAATAAAGATAATATAATAGATATAGATAGATAATAATAGATAGATGAGAGAGAAATGAGAGAAGAAGATGAGATGAGAAGAAATAGAGACTGAGAGATGAGATAAGAGAGTAGTAAAATATGAGTAAGATATAAGAAGAGAGAGTAAAA
>NC_051417.1:34720683-34720985 GCF_015228065.2 Penaeus monodon | reverse complement strand
AAGAACGAGAGAAACAAACGGACAAAGACAAAGATGCAAAGACAAACAAACAGAAACAAAGAGAGACAGGCGACATATACCCAGAGCCAGAGAGGGAAAAGGGAAACCAGAAATAAAAAAAACCACCAACAACAGAACGGTGTCCCGCTGAGAGCACATCAGTCTAACGCGGTGTCGTGAATGTGTCTCCGGCTTTTAGTTGATTGTGCTGAATGAAGGCTCCCAGGAGAGGCTTAGGTCGCAGGGCAGCCGAGGCAGGAAAGATCTGGACGTGAATGGTTCTGCTTCGAACTCGTGGGCTT
>NC_051417.1:34719109-34719906 GCF_015228065.2 Penaeus monodon | reverse complement strand
TCTTGTACACGTGTCTGCCTGGTCTGATCCGAGCAACTGATGCCCGGACACACCCAGTGACAAAGTCCTCCGTCATTTGTAATCGCCCGTGGCACACTGAAGGGTTAGTTCCTTGGCGCCAGTGGGTCTCATCGCATGGGAGGAGTACACGCGTACGCTTTTCTCGCCATCCTATCAGGAGCTGCATTTGTTATCAATTCTGAGTTTTTTTGTCTTTTTTTTTTAGATAAGATAACATTGAAGGTTCAACGGATGTCCATTAGAAAGTGTAGATTTAATCTATAGGAAAGGAGGGAGGAGGAGGAGTAATTATATCATTGATGGTAATGAGAAGCCACAAGAGCAAATATTTTGGGTACGTTTCCCCTAGGGCTAAATCGAGAAAAAATCATTCAATGTCGTCCATCCCTGGCATTGAAAAGCCACAAGAGCAAAATATTATGGGTACGTTTCCCTTCTGGCTAAAACAAGATTTTTTTTTATATATATACATACTCCATCTCAGCAATGGATAACAACACGAAACGAGGCAAAAAAAAAATGAAAGAAATGAAATAGTGCCATTAACGACTTTCCTATCCTCGGAATCAATTATTTTATCGTTTCATACCCGAATAAGTGTACCTTTTCTGCCATGTTGGAAGTGCAGAGTCATAATGACGTGTTATCTGTCCCTCCCGCCCGCCGCCCCCCCCCCCAGAAAGTTGCCGGGAGGGATAAAATTTCACGATTATATCATGACGAATCACTTTATTTGCTGAATCATGGTGACCTTAAACAGCAGGATGGATTAAATG
>NC_051417.1:34718928-34719004 GCF_015228065.2 Penaeus monodon | reverse complement strand
TACCAGATCTGCAATATCTCTTTTCTAGCTGAAGGACGGATGCTAAATAAGGACATAACTTGTTTACGGCGGACGG
>NC_051417.1:34717874-34718199 GCF_015228065.2 Penaeus monodon | reverse complement strand
CCACGACCATAACTATAGCCACGGAAAACTCTTCCTCAAAACATTGAAACACCAACCAGCGCCGCACAATAAATAAACGCTTAAATGTTACCAAAACAACCCCAACGGCCTGACATCCACACCGCAGTGACCTCATTCAAGATTAATCCTAGGAAGCTACATATCACTGAATACTGGTTCAGAATCCAGTTCAGGGTAGTTACTGCCGGCGACCCTACTTCCCGGCACTTTCATGGAGCACTTTAGGCCTCTATTTTTTGCAGCTGGTTTTGATTTTAGACGAAGAAGCTTATGGGAACGCTCGGGCTTTTGGCATCACTACGTT
>NC_051417.1:34717216-34717437 GCF_015228065.2 Penaeus monodon | reverse complement strand
TACCGAATAGGCACTGCCATGAAACAAAAAAGGGTCAATCTCAACTAGTAACAGCTGGTACTTGTACTCTATGGACCAAGACCATATACCACCTACCTCGTAATCATTTACTGGAAATGATTCCTTATCTCCTTCGTTATGTAATGTGATTGCTCGGATTCGTGTAAAATTATTCGTAACAAAGGATAATGTGGGTAGTAATTATCTGATAATTAGATGAA
>NC_051417.1:34715132-34716760 GCF_015228065.2 Penaeus monodon | reverse complement strand
GTACCACTAGGGGGCTGAGAGGGTGCCACTGAGGGACTGAGAGGGTGCCCTGAGGGGGTGAGAGGGTGCCACTGAGGGACTGAGAGGGTGCCACTGGGGGCTGAGAGGGTGCCTCTGAGGGGGTGAGAGGGTGCCACTGAGGGGCTGAGAGGGTGCCACTGAGGGGCTGAGAGGGTGCCACTGAGGGGGTGAGAGGGTGCCACTGAGGGGCAGAGGGTGCCACTGAGGGGGTGAGAGGGTGCCACTGAGGGGCTGAGAGGGTGCCACTGAGGGTCTGAGAGGTGCAAATGAGGGGTGAGAGGGTGCCACTGAGGGATGAAGGGTGCCACTGGGGGTGAGAGGGTGCCACTGAGGGGCTGAGAGGGTGCCACTGAGGGTGAGAGGGTGCCACTGAGGGGCTGAGAGGGTGCCAGGAGGGGGTGAGAGGGTGCCACTGAGGGACTGAGAGGGTGCCACTGGGGGCTGAGAGGGTGCCACAGAGGGGGTGAGAGGGTGCCACTGAGGGGGTTAGAGGGTGCCACTGAGGGACTGAGAGGGTGCCACTGAGGGGCTGAGAGGGTGCCACTGAGGGGGTGAGAGGGTGCCACTGAGGGGGTGAGAGGGTGCCACTGAGGGACTGAGAGGGTGCCACTGAGGGACTGAGAGGGTGCCACTGAGGGGGTGAGAGGGTGCCACTGAGGGTCTGAGAGGGTGCCATGAGGGTTGAGGGTGCCACTGAGGGACTGAGAGGGGTGCCACTGGGGGCTGAGAGGGTGCCACTGAGGGGGTGAGAGGGTGCCACTGAGGGGCTGAGAGGGTGCCACTGAGGGTCTGAGAGGGTGCCACTGAGGTCTGAGAGGGTGCCACGAGGGCTGAGAGGGTGCCACTGAGGGTCTGAGAGGGTGCCACTGAGGGACTGAGAGGGTGCCACTGAGGGGGTGAGAGGGTGCCACTGAGAGTCTGAGAGGGTGCCACTGAGGGGGTGAGAGGGTGCCACTGAGGGACTGAGAGAGTGCCACTGAGGGACTGAGAGGGTGCCATTGAGGGGGTGAGGAGGGTCCCACTCAGGGGGGAGAGGTGCACTTGGGGGTGAGAGGGTTGCCACTGAGGGGGTGAGAGGTGCACTGAGGGGCTGAGAGGGCCACTGAGGACTGAGAGGGTGCCAATGGGGGTTGAGAGGGTGCCACTGAGGGGCTGAGAGGGTGCCAATGAGGGGCTGAGAGGGTGCCACTGAAGGACTGAGAGGGTGCCACTGAGAGCAGAGGGGTACCATTGGAAGGGTAATTGTTAATAGTTAAGAGAAATAAATGTGCCAGAAAACAAGAGGATATATCACTGGAGTTAAAACAAAGGGAGTATTTTCACATGCACGCTCTAATCATTCTGAGAGAAAAAGCTCATTCTTGACTGAATAACAAAATGACAGTCTTGATAATTTCTTGTGCTCTGCTCAAGAAGTGCACTTAAAATGTATTTTTCTTTATACATAAAGGAATAAGTTTCCTCTAAAAACATTTTCTCTGAAAATTTCTGTTTCTTAAGAGAACCTTAAAAAAATGTTTTAACTTTTAACAGGCTATACTTAACTATATTCCTCGCCTCGAAAATAATCCGTTGTTTTAATTTCCTAATTTAATTTGGGTGTGTTT
>NC_051417.1:34714819-34715106 GCF_015228065.2 Penaeus monodon | reverse complement strand
TTAATGACAACAACCGACGCTCTTTATTCTGAGAATATTAGCAATACATCCAGGAAAGGATCATACCAACTGATGCCCTCAGTATAGTCAGATAACAGTGTCCTCCTCGCCCTTCCAATGGTACGAACTCTGCCCCTTCACTGTGTCCTCTCGTCCTCTTGTGCTCTTCTCTGCATCCCCTCAGCCCCTTCAGTGGTCATTGGTGCGAAGCAGTTCTCAAAATTATGGCATTTTGATCTTTCCAATAGTATTTCTTTGACCATTCCTGTGATACCCTTTCAAGCGTA
>NC_051417.1:34714479-34714585 GCF_015228065.2 Penaeus monodon | reverse complement strand
GAGTATTGTGAAATTAAAATAGCCTACCCTTGAGTCCTGCGGTTTTCTTTGGTGTTTTTTAACTGCTCAGTCGAATGTTCGCCTAATATTACATTACTGTGTTTTT
>NC_051417.1:34713623-34713796 GCF_015228065.2 Penaeus monodon | reverse complement strand
GGGGTGACTAGTCATCCTCCTTATCCATCACCGGAGTGAGATGGAGGAGCTGGTTGAGTCGCCACGCAAATACTACGCAACAGAACAGCATGCCTCTTGGCATGGGAGGAGATGCAAGGCCCCTACTTGCTCAAGGGATCCCGGGTACAGTTTACCGTCATGCCCAAGACGAT
>NC_051417.1:34713373-34713440 GCF_015228065.2 Penaeus monodon | reverse complement strand
GTGTCTAGAAATATGAGTCAATATTTGGTGATTAGTAACGCAACAGTATGTATAATTCTTTTCGGTT
>NC_051417.1:34712911-34712997 GCF_015228065.2 Penaeus monodon | reverse complement strand
GTCCACCCGGAACCTTAGTTTGAAGAAAATGGAACCATCTAAAAAAAAAAAAAAAACACGACATCGTACATTTCATACCCTTTATG
>NC_051417.1:34712140-34712338 GCF_015228065.2 Penaeus monodon | reverse complement strand
TTAAAAATATCATTATTATATTTCAAATGTGACAGACGAAGTATCTATGAAACGGCGAGGGCGGGCATGTGACTTGTAACATGTGGGGGTGGATTTTCATGCGTGGGGTTTTGGTAAACTTTTTGAAGACGTGAGTTTAGACAAATATGAATTGTTAGAAGAAATATTCCTCCCATCAGTACGCTGCTATGCCTTGGC
>NC_051417.1:34711722-34711884 GCF_015228065.2 Penaeus monodon | reverse complement strand
AGTTCCTGGAAAAGTTTCGAATAACGATGGTTTATTCTTATTATAAGTATGGCTGCCTCCAAGACTGGTCTCTCTTTTATACAGTTATTACCGTTGTTCTTTTAAAAAAAATAAACCACCAGTAAAAATATCATCGGACTTAATAAGCTTCCTGTTGATTAG
>NC_051417.1:34710502-34710593 GCF_015228065.2 Penaeus monodon | reverse complement strand
GTAATGATAGTGATGATGATATAATGTATTCGTTTTTCTTGAGTAATTATATTTCAGTGTGTTATTATTGTGTTTATGAATACAATTAATC
>NC_051417.1:34709621-34710236 GCF_015228065.2 Penaeus monodon | reverse complement strand
GTTTTCAAATGAGTGTGTCCTTCTTGGCCCTTTTTTTAATTGTTCAGTTGACGACAGCTGGTGCCTGTAAATTAAGCAATTTGCATTGCTAAATGATCACTATTAAGCCATGAATCTCCAAACGATATATCTGTAAATCTTTATACTTTGCTACGCAAAGGTTGATGAATCGCAGAACTTTTTATCCAGGTAAATGCCATTCTCTTTATGAAAACCACCTACTCTATATCATTCATATTTTGGGAAGGCAATGAAACTATCCCACCTGCATTCAGTAACTACAGTTTCCAGTTCTAACAGTAAACTTATATAACTGTGATTAAAAACGGAGTAATGAAATTAACCAATGTGATCTATGCGAGCGCGCGTGTGTGTGAGCATGGTTATTTGATTTATCATCATCATATAAATAAACATATACGAGATGATAGTTAAAGCAGTCCATGCATGAAAAAATAGACTTCTAATGTCCACATTAATTTTTTCGCAATATTTAGAATTGCTTCTCACAGATTTATATTCGTAAATATCATGTGGAATGTGGAATGCTGTATTGTTTTTGGATACCTTGTAGCCTCTCTTTTACCTTTTCATAACTATTGGTAAAAAAATTAC
>NC_051417.1:34709246-34709557 GCF_015228065.2 Penaeus monodon | reverse complement strand
GAAGAAGAAAGAACCGAACAGGGCAATGAAAAGGAGAGAGAAAAATAGAGATATGAAAAAGGTAGGATGGTGAGGCATGTTATATTTCAGTTATGATGACTACAAACAGCTTATAGATTTACATTAAGCATTATGAAAAATGGTATGCAGAATTATTTTGCATAGTTTATCTATTTTCTATCTCTTCCTCTTTGTTGTTACTGTTGGTATATGTAACACCTAGTTTGTTTGCTTTGCAAATGTACAGTGAATCATTTGTTTTCAATTTTTCCTTAGTCATTTCTTAATAAATCTTATACGGTCATTTTTGT
>NC_051417.1:34707529-34707756 GCF_015228065.2 Penaeus monodon | reverse complement strand
AACTATTAGCCAAGACCGTCCAATCTCCCCCCTTTCATTTCTTCAATGCAACAACTGCTACGACTAAACATCATCTACGACTTATTTAATTTTAAGCCTGAGCCTTGCATTGTTTGACTAAGAAACTGTTTTGGGTTTCCTTTTATAATATTCTTTCTGTCTAATGATTAATGGTGGTCACTATTCTATCCACATATACTCATATCTCATATGTTAGTGCTATTACT
>NC_051417.1:34707134-34707471 GCF_015228065.2 Penaeus monodon | reverse complement strand
TTTTGACCCTGTGTCTAACCCAAACCCCATTTCGAATGCTCTCGTATGCCTAGTCAGACTGTTTATATTTGTAAGGCATTGTTTACGATCCTTTTCCCTTTCGTATTTCACATTTAAAATAGAAAAAAAAAATTATATGGCAATACCGGTGTTGTCGAGTGTAGGGTGTCAGTATGACTTTAGCTACACAATATTTATAATGTTAAAACTAGAGTCTTAGCCAACAACAGTTAAGACTAAGCAGTATTTACGAGTTACGATGTGTGAATGAAGGAATCGTGTGACGCCTGTGTCTTCCATGCTTGATTAATATTCAGTTATCCAGTTTTACAAAATC
>NC_051417.1:34706464-34707082 GCF_015228065.2 Penaeus monodon | reverse complement strand
TCATTTTACAACATGATGAAGCAACTGTAATTCCGCTGCCACATGGAATATGACTAATAGTATAGATTTGTAAATGCATTCATCATGGATGTTAAAGACTTTAATGGTCCGCATCGAAGGGGGCGGTTTAGACTGCCTTTAATCCCATTTTTCTGATATCCATAGGAAAATGTGCTTGATGCTAACAGAATGAAGCTTTTAAAACGTTAAACACTATGGTCATGTTTTGCTCAGTGGTTTCTGCGTGATGAAAAATGAAAGCAGTTTACCGTCAGATTCTACATGCGATACTGTAGGTTACATAGTTCTATGAAAATAAGTTTGTATACATAATCATGGATTACTATTGGTAATCAGGCCAGGAGACGTTTCCCGCTGACCATTGCTGAGAAATAACTGAAAAGCAAGAACCTTGATCAATAGCACCAGAATGCGTTATCTGTTTCTATAATCAGTATAATGAAGAAGCTGGGGGTGGATAATATATAAACCTTCTTAATTAGTGTTCGCTGTTACACTGCTATATGATCACATATGTATTCATATATAGCATATACTTATTATGGTCAGACTGTGCAACAAGTGAGCGGGGACATTAATGAACACAAGACCACTCGA
>NC_051417.1:34706366-34706438 GCF_015228065.2 Penaeus monodon | reverse complement strand
ACTATAATATTTTTTAAAAGACGAAGAAGAAAAACGGCCATACTTATAATAAGAACAACCTACCGTTATATA
>NC_051417.1:34706052-34706135 GCF_015228065.2 Penaeus monodon | reverse complement strand
ACTAAGGTATAGCAGTGTACTGATTGAAGGGACATTTCTTCTTACAATTTGATATATTTGACGAAATTGCATCACCCCCCCCC
>NC_051417.1:34705796-34705882 GCF_015228065.2 Penaeus monodon | reverse complement strand
CCACGAATAATATCAAAATACAATATCGTTGTTTTTGCTTTCTAGATGGTTCCTCTTTCCACAAATTACTCAAGTTCCTGATGAAC
>NC_051417.1:34702687-34704240 GCF_015228065.2 Penaeus monodon | reverse complement strand
CCATTCATTCGTGATATAATCAGTTTGACATAGTTACGGTGTTACTTCGTTTCCAGTAAGGATAACGAAAAAGCATATTGAGTATATGACGATTGCTAATTACCATCTCGAACTTTAATCGAAGAAATGCCGGTAATTCTGAATCTTTACACTGTATTCATTATTTACAACAAGTTCTCATCCTCTACATTCATCACAGACACAATACGATGAATAAACTGCAAGAGAAATATGGAAAATGTAACCACAAAGCTTTTATAACGGGATGGTACCTCGTTTCTCAAAATGTACCGTTACTTGCGATGCTATGAAGCTTCTTGTTCGCCGGAGTCAGTTGCCGGATACTATTTATCGCGGCTGGAAGTGAATTATTCTAAAATATATATTTAATCATAATTTGGAAATAATTGCAACTATATTTCTAATATATATGTGTATCAAACTCTAATAAGAGAGGGAGGCCGTTTTACAAAAATAAAATAAAAAATCAAGAAAACGTATAGGTATAGATCAGTATTGGCTTCGTAAGATAATAAAATGAACTAAAACTATAGATTATGCATTTCAATTTCTTTAAATTCCATTCAAGGTCGTACACACGCCTTTATATTTCGCACACGGACGAGAAGATGAACGTGCGGGGCAGTTCAAAACTTTCTTTTCGCGAGTCAGTGTGTGTCGAACAGGTGGACGGAGAGGAAGTACCTGAGTTCCCTCGCGCTCTCTCTCAGCTAAACGGGTCAGTGCTTTCCCCTCTGGGTGAAAGTTGTCTCACTTTTGATTGTGCTCCGAAATGTCATTTGCTATCAGTGTCTCCCCATTTCGAGAAGTGGAAGAGTGTTTAGTGGAAAGGAAGAAAGGGATCTAGTGAGTATGGACCGATAACTAGTGTCTGGATGATGGAAATGGTGGGGAAAGTTGGCAACCATCACTCCTATATTAGCGGATGAGAATGTGATATTGTGATATTATTTTGGCACTATTTGATGGCGTAAACTAACGTAACAGGTACACACACTCATGTCCATGGAACTAAACACCTCTACAAGATGACAGATGTATGTTAACCTCCAGTTTATACAACCGAATGAGGTCTGAACTGCCAGTGAGAAATCTATTTTTTGAAAGCAGTGTTTGTAACAACTGCTATATGAATCTTTTGAGGTGTTTTTTTAGCGCTAGTTTTAAAGCCCATTCACCAACGTAAAGATTCTTTGTACACCGCGTTATCCCAATACATAGCTTTAGAAATCAAGCATCCACAACGCACATGCCATAATTCAGATTCTTTTAAGTCGTAATCTGTAACAATACTCTCATAGCTAACACGTCTGAATCTATAATAATTTCCCATATACATTGCAAGATTACCGGCAGTACATTACCTTTATACCCCGAATACCTTCAATAATAATTCGTTTGTGAATCACACATCTCCAGTGCATTTTTCCAGTGCGTAACCTACGCATGAACCACATACCCCCCGGAGAGTACCTATATGTAGGTCACATACCATTATAAGGTGTAAGTTATAATCCAAGTGATCGAGGACG
>NC_051417.1:34702045-34702457 GCF_015228065.2 Penaeus monodon | reverse complement strand
CCCCTTACTTGTCATGCTTTTGCTCCATTTTTTACACGTTGAAGTCAAAATCGGGACAGAACAATAGTTAATGTAAATAGTTATACTTGTTTTTTTTTTCATCGCATCTTCTTCCCCTCTCATTTTTTTTATCTCTATTTTCATTTTTTTGCCTTTATTACTTTTTTTTTTTTTTGTTTTTGTTTTTGTTTTTGTCTCTATTTTCATTTCTTTGTATCCCCTTTAATTATTCTCGTTTCTTTTATCTTCTTGATTTTTCGCGCATCTCTTTCCCCTCTCATTCGTTTTTGTTTTTGTTTTTATCTCTTTCTATTTTCATTTCTTTGTATATCCCTTTATCATTTCTGTATTTCCCTGTATGGCAGAATTGTGTGTCACCGATACTGCTGTGTATTTTAGTTCCATTAAAGTT
>NC_051417.1:34701937-34702020 GCF_015228065.2 Penaeus monodon | reverse complement strand
ATAGGGTACGTTGGTTGGTTGTTTTGATAGTTATTCTCACTGGTATATGAGGCTTAATTCGTGATATATTTATAGAATTGTTG
>NC_051417.1:34701232-34701525 GCF_015228065.2 Penaeus monodon | reverse complement strand
AGATGAAAATTAAAACTTACTAACACATTTGACAAACGTATTTTCTTGGCATTTGGTCCGAGAACATCTCTAAAACTTATTAAATGTTTTTTGTTTATGATTTTAGCATATCTTCCTTTATTATTTTGTCGTTTATTCTCATGTATTATTAAAAATTTGTGCCCAGAAATTTTGTTTGTGAGATAGAGAGGTCTTTGTAATAAATGATATTAACGTAATTACTAAAAAACAAATGTAAAATATAACGATGGTTTATCTGGTTTGTCTTTTCATGGAAAATCATCGAGCAGTGT
>NC_051417.1:34700978-34701162 GCF_015228065.2 Penaeus monodon | reverse complement strand
TTCTAATACTTATATAAATATTTCTAAACATTTCCAATGTTTAGAAAGGGTTCGAACGTACTCTCCGAAACGCGTGAATTGTGCTTGATTTCATTTTTTCCCGATCTTGCTTGATTGTGAACTCATGTCGGACTTTCCTCTCTACATCTTGTTATTTCAGTGCTGCTTTTGGTCCGCTGGCGTA
>NC_051417.1:34700634-34700751 GCF_015228065.2 Penaeus monodon | reverse complement strand
TTCAGTACGTTTTTAAGAGGATGATTTCAGAGTATATCCGGTTTGAATTGTTCGTTTTGAATGCACTTTCTAAATTATTCTTGCCGACTCGCTCGCTCGCTCAGGCAGGTTGGTTGG
>NC_051417.1:34698868-34698976 GCF_015228065.2 Penaeus monodon | reverse complement strand
TCCCCATTGGCTTGTCCATGACTTGCTGTGAAAGGGGTACTTTTTTCCTGGATAAATGTCTTCTGCTTCATGGGTTTATATTGTTCGTATTTAAGGTCTGGTAGGAGT
>NC_051417.1:34698248-34698725 GCF_015228065.2 Penaeus monodon | reverse complement strand
GGAGTGTTTGGTGTAATTTTGTTGTATGATGGATAATGGATTCGTATACGTGTTGTGTGCGTTGTATTTTGTTTATTGTAGAATGTATTTAGATGGATAATTCATTAAAATGCGCGATTTGTTTGGGTAATTTGGGTAATGTCTTCACCTACGTCAGGTGTTTAGATATATTGTGAATTTATCCGCATAAGGCTTTTATCTATATTAATGTCGTCTGTTCGTTTGGTCATGCTTTGACCTGACCTTTCACCTGTGACGGGCGCCCAGGTCATGCAGGAAATCCGGTTATAATAATTTTTTCCTTGTCTTTTGTCTGTTTCTTTTCTCGTACGGTCTAGCGTGCATGTTGCCACTCTGTTGCTGTCTCTTTTATATTTATTGCCCTCTTTTCTTTTCTCTTCTTATGTGTTCTCTTATCTTGGATTATATATTTTTTCTCTTTCTTTTTCTCTTTTTCTTTTTCTTTTTCTTTTTCAT
>NC_051417.1:34697151-34698082 GCF_015228065.2 Penaeus monodon | reverse complement strand
GTATTAATGTATTTTCTTATTATTTATTTATTTTATGAGCATTTATTTACTTTATTAATTTGTACTATTCATTTCGTGTATTTTTTAATTTTTTTATTTTATTAATTTCATTCAATTTTATTCATTTCATTTATTTTATTCATTTCATTCAATGTATTCATTTCTTTTAATATATTACCATTATTTTCATTTATTTTTAGCATTTTCCTTTATTTTATTAGTCTCACTAATTTCAGATGTCAGAGGAGGTGCTGGAATAAAACCCGAAAAGTGGCGATTTCTACATGAAGTCTCCTCGCGGTTCCTGATCGGCCAGCCCACGATGCGCCGCTACGTGTGGAGGATCCTCGTTCCGCCCCTCCTCCTGTTCTCACTCTTTGCTGCTCACGTGACCCCGTCTGACCCCCAGCATGGACCCCAAGAAAGAGCAGAGGCTCTGGACAACGGTCTGTCGGCGATACCTAACGCGGCAGAGGTGGGAGAGGAGGAGGAGGATTTGGTGTCGGTCGAGGAAGAGGCGAGTGATTTGGATACCCTGAGGGAGGAACTGAACCAGGGGCACGGCGGGTCTGGGACGAGGGAGGAGGGTCCCGGCGGGAACGACCTCAGGCATTCGGCGACGAGGCTCTCCGGGGGTGCTGAGGAGTCGCTCTCGGTGACGGAGGGGCAGAGGAGGAACGCGACGGGGGCGGCGAGGCGGTGGGGGAGTCACCCGCTGCCGCCGCTGGAGGAGTACATCGCCAAACGGAGCGACGGCGGCGCCAGCTGGACCGCGTACTTCCACGACCAGGCCATCGCTATCATTCAGCAGACCCACGAGGGAACCGTGCTCAACTGCACGCTGCAGGAGGTCATGTGCGTGTTCTGTAGATGTATTCTGTATTCTGTAGATGGTTGAGTCTATTTCATTATTTAGATATGATGGTAGATA
>NC_051417.1:34695645-34697118 GCF_015228065.2 Penaeus monodon | reverse complement strand
AAGTGAAACAGACAAATACACAAAGATTTTAGGTATGTACTGTATTTAATTATATATCATAGAGCGGCATAGGGAAAGAAATTGCATGCTTAAGGTTATATATTTATACATTCATCAAATTGAATGTTATATGTTTGAACATATAAGATGAATGCAACAGACACGAACTTTCTACTAAATCAGTATCGGAGATATATGCATGAGTTTATCTCTTTATCTGTGAACGTATCATTAACAGAAGCATCTTTTCTCAGTCAGGTGTGGGAGCAGCGCGAGGCCCTGGCGTACCTCGGCCGCGTAATGCCCCTTGTGCCCGTGCCCTTCCAGCACATGGTCCATCTGGTGACGCTCTGTGGGACCTTCACGCCCTACCAACCGCAGCCGATCGCCGCCCAACAGACTCCGGGTACGTAGTCGCTTGTGAGCGCTTTGTGTATTGTGGTCGTAGGTTAACTGTATGGACAATTGTTATGTAATACTGTTGTCTCTGTACGCTTTGTGTGGTTTAGGGGAGGTAAAAGGCAGTTGTTATGTGATACTGTTGTATCAATACAGATACTCCTGGTCTCTGCGTGCTTTGTATAGTGAGAATTTAGGGAAGGTATAGGGGCAGTTGTTTTATAACGTATGCAATCACATTCGAAACTGGTCACACTCGTTCCGAATTCCGTCCTTAACACGTAGGTAATCTCATATATTCTGAGACATTTCGGATATCGTTTCCGGTGGTAGTCCACCTATTCCGGATGACACAAGAACCTCTTCGTTACAGGTTTCCAAAGTATCTCTGAATATGAGCAAACGTTTCCCTTTTTTTCTGAGGGTTTCTAAGCTTCGTTTACGTCAGAACTTTTTGTGACTGTACATGCTGTTGCACTACTGACTTTTTTCCGAACTTTGCATTGGTAAGATGTGGATTCTGCACATCTTGTTTACTGTGATGTTAGGACAAGTATATTGTAGTTGCTGTGATTACAATCGCAGATAGAAGTCTTGAACCATGAATGAAGCTCTCGAGGCCGTATAAACCATGCATTTGACTATCGATAAGTCTGACAAAAATCAGTCTTATGAATAACAGATACATCATGTACTTCATAGCTTTATGATTACTTAAATCTGTATAGTATCACATATGCCAATGCCATGAACAAATACCACCATGATATTAGAACCAAACGTATTACACCTCTACCTCCATTACACAGTAAACCAAATATCCAAACACTGCACCACTATCTGCACAAGTGCCATTTCTTCCAGCCAACAAATTATGGTGGCTGGACATGTCGGCACTGCAGGGCATCCTCCCAGGGACGCTGTGGTGCGGGATGGGCGACCAGGCGGCCACCTACCACCAGCTGGGTCCTCGTCGACAGCTGGATTCCTGCTGCCGAGCGCACGACCACTGCCCCATCAAGCTCAGGCCCATGATGACCCGCTATGGGCTGACGAATTACGGGTTCAAGACCA
>NC_051417.1:34694938-34695273 GCF_015228065.2 Penaeus monodon | reverse complement strand
ACATTAATTATAGATAGGGTTAAAAGAAAAGAAAATGCATATAGAAAAATAGATCCGGATAAAGTTAAGGAGGAAATGACCATTGTTTTTCTCATCAAAACAGCGAAGTCCCAAACAGCATGCTCTCTCTCGCAGGTCCCACTGCTCGTGCGACCTGGAGTTCTACCGTTGCCTGAAGGCTGCCGGGGACAGCGTGGCCACCATGGTCGGCCAGGTGTACTTCAACTACCTCAAGATGGAGTGCATCGACGTCCCGGGTCCGAAAAGCTGTTACTCCCCTTCCGTGACCATACGAACTCTCAACAGCCCTTTCCCCTCTGAGACGGCAACAGAGG
>NC_051417.1:34694676-34694819 GCF_015228065.2 Penaeus monodon | reverse complement strand
CCCAGGTTGTCTTGTCTCCGTCGGGATACTGAAGGAGGCTGTCGCTTCTGGCTGCCCAACCCCAAGGGCTTCACGACGAGGCTTCAGATTGTCAAGACGACGCTGAACTTTTAGAGGGATGAGGCGGGTTTTTAGGATATAGC
>NC_051417.1:34694290-34694458 GCF_015228065.2 Penaeus monodon | reverse complement strand
GCAGTTGTTTTTATTACGATTATCATTTTAGTACAGCTATACCAAATGTTATAGAAGGGACATTTAAATTCTCTATTTCTTCTCACGCTAGCCTAATGATGCTGATAGGTTACTGAGAAAAGTAATAGAAAAGTAGGACAGATAATCCTGTGTATTTATGCGAGTTTT
>NC_051417.1:34693949-34694260 GCF_015228065.2 Penaeus monodon | reverse complement strand
CTGTGTTTTAGGTTTCCCATTTTAGAAGTCTGTGATATAACGTGATGATTAGGGCAAAAGTTGTGGACGTCTAGGTTCCTGTAAAAGATGATTTTATTTTTTTAATGTGTATAAGCCTAGGTGAACAAAAGACAGTCGAATATCAACATAGGCAGATGACTGTGCATTGTGCGGTTATTATTTTTTTTTTTCACCGAAGTGTGCCAGGTGCGCATCCCCGTGCAGGTCGAGCAGGTTCTTGTCGCTGTATACTTCATATTTTGTCGTAATAAATGTATGGAATAAGGACGGATCTTTTTATTGAATCTTGG
>NC_051417.1:34692104-34692220 GCF_015228065.2 Penaeus monodon | reverse complement strand
TTATTGAATCTTGGAATAATAAATCAGTTGAGTTGATGAATAAGAAAAGTACAAATGTTGACTGGAATGTTATAGGAAAAAAGAGATTGAAAATAGGGAGAACTAATATTTACTTG
>NC_051417.1:34691721-34691958 GCF_015228065.2 Penaeus monodon | reverse complement strand
GAACGTAAAGTTTCGAATTCGTCAAGAGTTCATTACCAACTTCCTTTGATAAGTGTTAACATAACACGTATCTCTTTGTTTGTCTTCCATTTTTGTCTGTAATTGTCTATTATTTTCTTGTAGTCTATTAATATGAATAATTATTGCAACTTTACATTCCGCTCAGTTTCCTTGCCTGTGCCAAATATTTTGCCACATTTTGATCCCAAATTCTCGCAATTGATATTATTTTGAATT
>NC_051417.1:34690470-34690920 GCF_015228065.2 Penaeus monodon | reverse complement strand
GTCATCTATCACACACAAAGCACTTACAGCTGAAAATAATCTACCTCACACAATACCTACAATCATTTGCTTCATGTAATATATGTATAGTAAGAAAAGATGTAAAACACGAATAAAATCCTCTGCAACACCAATCTTGACCTAAATGTGTAGATACAAAACAAGGATGTGCAATTTAAAAAAATATTTATATATCTCTGAAAATACCTTATGCGTTGCATCATTCCTGGGAAAAATGACCCAAAGATACTAGAGAGAAGACGTGTCCCTTGAGGAAAATATCTAATTAAGTATAAAAATGAAAAGAATAAACATACAAAGTCCCATCAATCTCAAAACAATCTGTGCCGGATCCGGAGAGGCGGAAGCACCACGAATACAAACAAAAACAAAACAATTCATTCACATTCAGACGGACGTGAATGTTTTAGTGTTATCATTTACTATAAA
>NC_051417.1:34689918-34690453 GCF_015228065.2 Penaeus monodon | reverse complement strand
ACCATTTCTCATTTTGTATTAGTTAGTGACACCTTTCCGTGAGTCTGAACTTGGTCTTTAAGGAGGAGAATGTGAAGTTGTGTCCGAAATGGGGTGTAGATGATCGTTATTGTTATCAATGGGTAATTGTAGGTGCCAAGATTATACATTCGTGGGCGCAGCTGGAATTATATAATTTTCCTCGTTTGCAAAGGTGAGTCTTCTTTTTTTTTCTGGTAACTAGCATTGTCTACTGACGTCATGTAATGAAGTTGAATGCTATTTGTAGTGTTGCTCATATGATAGGAAAATTCCGGGACATTTCGACAAGGTTTCACATGTTGAAGAAAATAGCAATGATTTTGCTAGTTAGATAATAAAAAATGGTAATGTTATTCAGAATGTGCACACTACCAATATTGATGAATATAATTTTGATAGATTGCAATGCTATTGTTATTTTGAGATCATACAAATAATGACACTTAATTTTTTGTGGTTCTGCACCCTATAGTCAATATATAGTATTTGTTTTCATTAGTACATTTAGTGTGTT
>NC_051417.1:34689597-34689665 GCF_015228065.2 Penaeus monodon | reverse complement strand
CTTTTCCCCCCTGTCTGGGGAATAAGTAGAGAGTAGGAAAGTTTAGGTTTGGATTTGGGGAGAGGGGG
>NC_051417.1:34689424-34689552 GCF_015228065.2 Penaeus monodon | reverse complement strand
TAGTTTATTAATCAATTGCCAATGCCTTAACAGTGGTAACTTGTCAATTAATTGCTATGGCCTTTGCACCTATTGGCCTCAGGCAAAAGTAAGCAAACATTCATGATAAATATTTTGGCAAGGTAGAT
>NC_051417.1:34688845-34689037 GCF_015228065.2 Penaeus monodon | reverse complement strand
TGCTGCATTATGTTAATGTTGTGTTCATAGTGGTAGCTGATTTGCTTAGACTTTTGCCTGGACAGTATACCTTAAATGCAATTCACTAATATCAGATTCATTAGTATTGGTGATGATCCTCTTTTGTATAACATTACTGGAAAATCAATGAATATTAAGAAAACATAGTTTACCCTTAAACAAAATTATTAT
>NC_051417.1:34687160-34687600 GCF_015228065.2 Penaeus monodon | reverse complement strand
CATATAATTTTGTACTTCCTGGGAAATGAAAATACCTTGATATAAATCTGTATTATCTGTTATTTTTTCATAATGCTTTGTGGATTATGGTATTGTGTTAAACTGATGAGGATATATGAACATTACTGCACTGGAAATATTAGAATATTATTTTTATATTGATATTTTATTGTTATTAAAGTGATTTTCCATTGATTTTATGAATTACAAATTATCTTGGTTATTATTTATATTATATTATGGTTATTATTAGCTTTTATGGTTATTATTAGCTTCAGCGAGTGATGATTTGCTCTTTACTTTTTCTTCTATGCCCTTTGCTTTATTATAAAGTGAAATAGTTATTCAGATGAACCAAAATATAAGAGCAGTCTGCAACTTGATACTGGAAGTGCTGTAAGAAAAGTGATTGTAAATATCATGAATATTATGTCCCTTTG
>NC_051417.1:34686584-34686857 GCF_015228065.2 Penaeus monodon | reverse complement strand
CAGTGAATGATAGGAGTTACGAAAATCCTGACCAATTTCTTCTGATTCATCTGTTAGTGGGGGGGTAAAGAATTATTATCTTAGAACATAAACGACTCTTATTTTTACTTCTCTTACAGAATTCCTATAGAGCATAATGGCTGTAATGACGGCAAGTGTGCTAAACAATTTTGCGGACTTGGCTCTCTCTCTTCCGACTCCGTCGTTAGAAGCAACTATCAAACAGAATCCTTCTATTGTAGATTCTACAGGTTTGTCATATGATTGTTCTGT
>NC_051417.1:34684240-34685895 GCF_015228065.2 Penaeus monodon | reverse complement strand
CCTTTGAGTTTATCACATCAATTTTATATAGTGAAAAGATATCACATGTAGGAGAGACTGCATATAATTCAAAATCTGTGTACATGAATACTTCTTAAAGTTTTAATAAGGTTACCAGAATGGCTTGCCCAGTATTCAAACAAACGAAAACATTGACCCCACAATTCTAATTTTTATTACATGCAAGCCAACTTGAAAGCAATCCTGGTTATTTTTCAGCTCCATTTGGTTGATAAGTTTTATGTATTCTCCTTTCACGGTTTGAATACAGGCTATGACGGCAGAACGGCCCTTCAGAAGGCGGTAATGGTGGGGAATCTACCAGTCGTGAGAATGCTTCTTCAGTATGGAGCAGACCCAAACCTAAGGGCTCAGTCTGGTATGACATAAAGGGATAATACTTTGTGATTTTTTCTTGTTTGTATTTTGTATTTATTTGTAAGCAAGAATAGGATTACATGTTAATTTTTTTTTTCATGTTTTTTTTATGGATGAGTTATGTTGGGTATATATATTTTTTTAATCGTATAATGGAATAAGTTCTTAAAGTCTTTGTGATAGGAGGATTTTGAGATCTAAAGAGAGCAAGGGTGAAAATAAATGTTAATTTTATAAAACTGATCATAAACTTTATTTTATTACATAGACTAGATGCAAGAATTTACACTGAGAGACATTTGCAGGTACTTTGACAGTGTTGCATTAATGTTATATGCACTGTGGATATCATTTTTAAAAATTTCCATCTCTCCATTACACAAGTTACTGAAATAGCATTCCTTTTTATGACACAGGCGAGACTGCAGTTCATGTTGCTTGTTGTCGCGGCTTCCTGAACGTGGTGGTCACACTGTTCAAGCATGGAGGTGACCCCATGATTCTGGATAGTTCCGGGAGAGTTGCAGTACATTGTGCGGCCATTGCTGGATCCCTGTAAGCCGATCTTTTAGTTTTGTAAGGGGGTGTTCTTGATATTGTTTTTTTCTTTTGTTGAAATTAGTTTATTGTAATAACTTTGGTTATGTCTGCTAATTGGATCGCAGATTGTTTTGTTTAGTATTATATATTAGGATTGCTTATTCATGGAAACCAGTTGACATTATATATTATTACTTTTAGCAAGCTGTACATAGATATAAGTAAGGGAAAGAAGACAAAAAGTTATTTGAAGTATATTGAAGACTTGCACTGTACTCTCTGCTGGTAGTAATGAGATGTAGAATACATTTGTTTTTAAGGTATGTAATTGTACTAAGATAAATTTGATGAATCTTTTACCAGGTGGTAGAGATGCATTCCTTATAAGCAAGAATAAGATCACCAAATTATGCTTATTAAAAAGAGGGGGTAGCCTATACTCAAGCTATTTACCTTTGGTCTGTGTAAATTCTTATTTTGATTATAAGTTAGTATAAGAGCAATACAGATCAGGGATCATTATCTGTGCCTTATTCTTCAACAGGTTGTTAATACAGTATTTAGCTGAAGTGTGTGAGGTTAACCTTGAAGCCGAGGATAGCCGTGGCTGCACCCCATTGCACATTGCAGCTGCCTGTGGTCATCTAGATCTTGTGCAATATCTTGTGAATAAAAAAAAGCAAGTTTGGTTTTGGTGCCTCTGTTTGTTTCTATGCCCTTTGAGTAAAAATGTAGAC
>NC_051417.1:34683003-34684157 GCF_015228065.2 Penaeus monodon | reverse complement strand
GTGAGATTGAAAAAAACTGCATATGGTGTATTTGGAAATGTGATAATACCATTGCTCAAAGAACACTTAAATTAATGCTTCTTCTAAATCAACGTACCTTTAGATTGCACTAGTTGAAAAGGTCTTAATTTGATATATTTTTTTTTAACAACCAAATTTATAGGATTAAAACTCATACAAATTAAGTCCAGCCTGTATATGAAGATATATATAATTTAGGTTATTTAGGTCTTCATTATTTTTAAAATGGATTTTTCTAGCTTGCTATGTCCTCACAACAACCTTTCCTGCCAAACAGAGTGAATCGTACAAAAGTGGACAGCGAGGGTAACAGTGTGTTGCATGCTGGGGCGGCAGGTGGGGTGTCGGGAGTGTGCTGGGTGATCACGTACCCGGGTGCTGAAAACCTCCTTACAACTCACAATGCCGCTGGTCTTACGCCTTCTCAGGTTGCGCAGGCCTCACTCTCTGTGTAAGAATTTTTGTTTCTCATATCTTTTTTTGTGTGATGTGTTTGGGTTTTTCTTGTTTGTTTTTCGTATGTTTATTTATTGTATTGTTATTGTATATGTTTAACAATCAGTCATCTATAAAGGTTGGCAAAGTTCAGAGCTTCATGTGCACAAGAGGAAAAACGCCTTTTTTCTCTCTACTTTCTTGCACGTTTGTTCAGTTTAAATAGTTTCAATTTTAGTATTTGTAGTATGGACACTTTAAGCAATATTGTTTCATTCAGCTTGCACATGATCAGAGAAAAATTTTGCTATATTTTGTGATTGAATGGTTAAATAATTTGTATATCAAACCAAGTAAAAAAAAATCCTTTTAGTGATAACACTTAACACTTTATTTTTGTGTTTACTTAATTTTTTTTCTCTAAGTTTTGTACTTGGTACAATAAATATTACATATCTATCTTCTTAATTTGCAAATAGGAAAGCTATGATATTTGCCTACATATTTGGAATGAAAAGAAAGAGCCATCACTAGTCTGCATTTTATTCCCTCAGCTCCCCAGACTGCCGCAAGTGGCTAGATAAGTGGACACATCAGTATTCTCGGAGCGGAGCCGTCGAGTCCCCTCGCTGGCCCTGGCTCATACAGCTGTTAACCCCTGTGACCTTGTTCTATATTGGCATTGTGAGTGTTAGAGG
>NC_051417.1:34680972-34682191 GCF_015228065.2 Penaeus monodon | reverse complement strand
GGAAAAAAGGGTGAGAAAGTGAGAGGGAGAAGAGAAGGGGGATGGAAGAAAGGAAGATAAGAAAGGGTGAGCATAAAGGGTGAAAGAAAAGGAATGAGGGTGAGAGGAGAGAAAAGGGGGAATAGGAGAAAGATTTAAAGGAGTGTGAATGGAATGGGAAGAGAGTGAGGGGAGAGGAGAGAAAGGGAAAGGGAGAAGGAGGGCATTGCAGTTTGAAATTTCGTTCCTGATAATATTAGTATAAAAAGTGTACACTCGGATTTAGAGGAAAATGTGCCTGCAAGAGGGAAGCTTGTATTATATGAACATATTACATGTGTTTAAATTCATCACATGTATAGAAACCTTATATCTTTACTTTCCTTAAGACCCGGTGCATAGAATCTTTTGTCGTAAGTGTTACAGTGAAATTATAGGTAATGTTACAGAAGAGAATTGTGGTACAATTCAACAATTTTCACCTTTTTTTCCCAGATTCTGTCTGTCCTGGCAATGCCTCATCATCAGTGGATGGTTGGAGCTCCCGTGTTTATTGTGGCTCTGACGGTGATGGCCAGACAGCAGCACCGCATGAAGCACCCAGTTAGGTGAGTGACGAAGGCGGATGTGGTTAAGGATTTTTGATTTGACTACATTACCTCGAAAAAATAATTACACTGTGTGGCGGTGGTGACAGGGTTGGAAAGGATACGAGTTTGAATTCACGATCACTAAGTCAGGAATGGTATTGAGGGATGTGTTATGGCTGTGTCCGTTTTTGTTTTATATATATGTATTTTTTTTTACCTCTTCCCAAAAAGTAACTTTTTTTTTCCTTCTAGATGGCCAAACCCCATATACCTTGGAGCATATGGAGGAGGACTCTTTTCTACCATAGCGTGCTACATCATCTCAGTGGAAGCTTACCGGCATGAATATCTCATTATATCGCTCGTGATGTGGATTGTGGCTGGCTTTCATATAGGACTCTTTTACAAATTGATAACAGGTTTGTTTGTGTAATGTGTATTGTATGTTTGGACATCTTGAGATTTATACTGGTCATTGATTAGTTTGAAACATGTATAGGGAAAAGCTTGTAAGGAATATGTGTAAGGGAGAATAATGATTGGAGTGTAGGAATAGAGTCCAAGACACTAGCTTTGATTGTTGTCATAAATTGTCATTATTGTGCAAGATATATAGACATTCTATATAATTCTAACAAAATTATCCATCC
>NC_051417.1:34680088-34680572 GCF_015228065.2 Penaeus monodon | reverse complement strand
CTGGATTAAAGAAATGTCAGCATTTTATACAATTATAACCACAATACAACCTTGATCTGCAGGTGATCCAGGTATAGTACGAGCTGAAGGACCACTTCAAGAGGTGCTAAGAGGGGTGGGTGAGGGAGTGGTTCGGGGCTACTGTTCAGAGTGCCAGCTCGCGATGCCCCCTCTCTCACACCATTGTCGCTTGTGTGTCAAGTGCCACCACCAAATGGACCACCATTGCCTGTTCCTCAATACTTGCATAGCGTCCAACAACCACTGGCACTTTGTTGTGTTCGTGATGACAAATCTCTTACTGATGGTGGGGTTTGTGCATGGGGCCTTTGTTGCCACCATGCCCAAAACAGATGAAGGAGACTGGATAGAGAGGCTGTTAGCGCATATATTGTATCTTCTGAATGAAAACGTGTGGGCCCTGCTGATGATAATATGCAATGTTGTCTCCTTTGTATGGGGGTTCCATCTTTTAAAGTGAGTA
>NC_051417.1:34679157-34680059 GCF_015228065.2 Penaeus monodon | reverse complement strand
TTTATCAGTGTCAGATATTTATTGAATTTATGATTTCAGAGTGTGCATATACATATTTTGCCTATGCTATGTCAGTTTAGGCTACTAAAAATGGCAAATTTTCCTAGGCATCTAGGCACTTGAAAAGTTAAATGGTATAATAATTATTTTATAGATAGTTGATCATTTTAATTTTATTCATGTATAATTTCTTTTACTAAGAAATGGTATATAAATATTTTTCACTAATTTTTCAGAGGCCAGTTCAAAGTCATTGGGTCTCAACAAACAACACTGTGCCGCCTAAAGCTTGGAACCCCATTGACCAAACTGACGGTCAAGGAGAGAATGAAGAATGTGTGGAGTTTCCTTGTACGTGGCAGAGTGCCATTAAGCAATCAGACTCATTACTTTAACCAAGTCTAGCTCTTGGGTGTGGTGTTTAGTAGTTTACTTTGTCATGTTGTCATGTTTTTTCTTTGTCTTTCCTCTGCAGCACAATGCTTGTAATACATTTATGTCAGGGCAGCCAAGATGAAAGTCCCCTTTTATCCTAACTGTGTATGTGTTTTACTTGAATATTTTCTTGAATTCTTATGCGAAATGTGTCGTATCAAAAACGTGGCTCAGGTTTGTAATGCATGCTGAGCCACTTCTGCTTTATGTATGTTGCATTATGTGTATTTCATTCAAAGTTCATGTGTGTGTTGTAGTTTCATTTAGTTTTTCAGTGCTTGTGTTATTCAGTTGGCTTAAAATCATATAACAAGTAATGTGTTGTAAGTCACTCTCAAACTATATTGTTCACATTTTTTAAAATGTTTGCTGAACCGGTTGCACCTGAATTATTTGCTGTGATAAATGAGCCAGGTAGTAATTTTAGATGAAGGAGAAGAAAGAAATCCTGGGACAAGTAAAGCAAA
>NC_051417.1:34677968-34679121 GCF_015228065.2 Penaeus monodon | reverse complement strand
ATGATTTCTTCTACTGAACAATTTTTCCATTCTATGTTCATTCAGCTTGGAGTTTTAAGAGTTTTATATTTGCACATTGTGTATTATGTTTTATAACATACTTCACAGAAACTAGTTATGTTTCCCAGTTCTGTTACCCTGTGGAAGGTTATTATATGGGGACCCAGTTATTAATATAAGCATTTGCAATATGTTACCAAAGGATGTTTGCCTCTTGTGAAGTTAATAATGTCCGAGGAGGTAGTGTAAAGACTTGCTGCCTCTTTGTAGAACATGACATTCCAGAAAGAAATGTTACTTTACAGATCTATTCTTACAACAGAGATGACTAAATATTTACAAGTATTTTTATTGAATATACAATTTTGTCTGTAAATTGAGATATTTTCTTGTAATGAAAAGGCAGGTCCCTTGTCTAAATATGATCAGAAAAATGCTTAAATCAGAAAAGAAGCTTTTGATTTTATTACAAGCTTTCTAATATGATACTGAAAGCATGAAATGTTAGTATGTGAAAGGAATTTTACCATTTTATTAGTTTTTTTGATGAATGTCATTATGAAAGTCATAGAATTTTGAGGTACTATTTTTCAATTTTGTGAAGGTCTGGATGAAGGAGAGCTAGTATTGTTTTAGTTTATGTGTGTTTTTACAAATGCCAAATGAGAAATTACTTTGGTATTTATTTTAAATTCTTTTCCTTTTTGTATTGTTTTATAATAATAATAATTTTTTTTACATAGCTTTAGAAAGTATTGTTAGCTAGTACTGATTACTAGTTTTCCAGCAAGACAGTGATTTAAGAGATTTTTTTTTTTTCTTATTGGAACCTGGTCAAGACGCAGACTGTATCGTAAACAGGTAAATTCCAGAGCCTGTGAATCTGAACTGGTGGGCCAATCCCATTTCTAGGGGCATGTATGGTCATGCCACACAAGCTAGGGTGAAGACATGAGTCGTTGGCAGCGGGGCCCAGGCCACAACCCGGGAGAGAGGGCTTGCGTATCGGGAAATCACCCATCAGCATTGGGGTAACTAGTAAATAGAGCTCAAAACGTATTTCTGTGCTAGGAACTACTTAAAACTGTGTGGGATTTTTGTGAGTTACTAAACTATTATTCAAAATAGATCTTTCATGCTATTTGGAAGAAGG
>NC_051417.1:34677860-34677946 GCF_015228065.2 Penaeus monodon | reverse complement strand
GCTGTGCCAATAACATATGATTAAACAAAAGTCTGAAAAAGGTAATAAATATGTAAAGTGTTTTTTTTGTTTTTATGTATTGCCTT
>NC_051417.1:34677361-34677795 GCF_015228065.2 Penaeus monodon | reverse complement strand
CTGTATACTAAATTTTGTATGAAAAACAAAGACATATCTAGGGAGTTGGCACTTCTTTATTAGTGTTTGTTAATGATGGAACTGGTAATAGAGGTTATTAGTGGACTATTTCGCAATTTTTTTTTCTAGTTTTGAGCCCTATGGAAGAAATTTAAATTAACTAAACATATCTGATTTATAAATTATGTACATTGGTATCTGATATGTGGGAGTATAGAATGTTCACTTGGAATAAAAGCTGCATGTCAAACCATTTTATGCAGATTGAGAGACTTGGTTGGTTGAAAGGACCAGGTAGTATTCACAGGTATGTTTCAGTCCAGTGTTGCCGGGAAGGTGTGGTGTCCACGACTAGGCCTATGGGAGACCTCCCCTGATTTTCCCTTTCCTTGAGTTTTTTTGAGTTTTCTCTCTAATGCTATTAGTATCAAGGA
>NC_051417.1:34676268-34677031 GCF_015228065.2 Penaeus monodon | reverse complement strand
GTTGAGAGTGAGACATTCATTTTTTTTTGGAAATTATGGGAGAAATAACATGAGACTTGTAAATTTTGGATTCTTTTTCTTTTATAAATAAGGTAGAAAGTAAATATATTAGGGAAATGTGTTTGAATCTGTTCAATCTTCTCACAGCCTTACACTTACTCACTACACATAATACTGAAGTGGATACAATAGTATTCGTTCTTTGGACTCCAGTATCATAACAGGGATTCAATAGTGAATAAGCATGAACAACTTAACATAAGTTCATTCACGGAGAGACTAGAGCACCAAAGTTGAGTTCAATACACTCATTTAAAAATATTTATTTCATTTTTCTTCTCATGAGTTAACTGTTTTTCTTTCCTTCATATCTTGAAAGTTTTTGATCAACACTTATTCAAATGGGATGTATACTGGGGAAGTAGAGTTCAAAATTGCAGGAAATTCATGTGAAATGCTATAACAACAACTCTTCAGAATTGTACTGATCTGATGACTGTAATTGTCAAAAAGAGAAGAAAAAAAACAACTCAACTAACGCAGGGCACGAGGCAGAATGCAGTGTCAAAGATTTCTCAACATTTATATCATTATAAGGGAGACAAAATACATATTAACTTCTTTAGAATCATTGTTATCATCAGCATCTTACATTCTAGTTATTTAAGAGAAGGGAAGGATATTTGTATTAGGTCTTATAGTTGTTGGGAAAGAGCCTTAGTCAATGAATCTAATATTCGTATGGGTGTCACTCAAATGTTCT
>NC_051417.1:34675783-34676187 GCF_015228065.2 Penaeus monodon | reverse complement strand
TATATCTAGGTGAAATAAAGAAAAGGAAAGCATAAAATAGATATTTGAAATAAAGAGAGAGATGAAATGGCAGGAAAAAATGAAAGGACAAGAGATAGAGGAAAATATCTTTTTTTTTCAGTTTAAATTTGTTAAATGAATTTCTTATAAAAGTTGAAGCTAATTATTCTTGAAAACTTGGTATAGAACAAAGCACAAACTTCTCTTAATGTGTCTATAGACCATTTATTTAAGGTATAAAAGGAATGATTGGTCTTATTTGAGTTTTCTAGCGCAATTTTACGTATCAGTGTCTGTAAGGCTTTCTACATTATCCTCTGTCTACAGCTTATTCTATGTTTATCGATATTCGACTGTCTATATTTACTTACATTATGGCTGAAAATATATGTGCACGCATGAAA
>NC_051417.1:34675342-34675595 GCF_015228065.2 Penaeus monodon | reverse complement strand
AATAATATTCTTCATTACCCAGACAGTTTTAAAGACATTTTATGTTATATAGTTGTTTGTAACAGACATGTGTATTGTAAAATCAACAACCATATTTTTTATTAAATTTTTATGTATACGTATGCACTGAATAAAGCTGTTGTTTTTAAAAATACTTGTCAGTAAGTGTATTGTATTGGCGTAATTGTTAAATATTTTTGTAGAAATAGTCCTTCAATAATTTTTATCTAATAATTCATTATTTAAAATGATC
>NC_051417.1:34675078-34675273 GCF_015228065.2 Penaeus monodon | reverse complement strand
CTGTACAATAAACAAATTAATTAATACCTTTTGTGTTATTTTTCCTTTGATGGACGTCCTATGCTCGTTTGAAACTCTGACGTGAATGATTGTATGAAAATATTTTGAAAAATGGCAGTGATTTCATTCATAAGCTTGGCTGCAAGACTTGATGAAGTGGAGCATGTAACAGTGAGAATAAAAGATACATCAAGG
>NC_051417.1:34673682-34674404 GCF_015228065.2 Penaeus monodon | reverse complement strand
TCCTTTGTTGAAAGACTTTGGTGGTTGTAGCATATCTTACCGATTTCGAATAGCTTTTAAGCACAAAAGACCCCTTGAGGAAACCCGCTGAAATCTGCTATCAGGGTCTATAATGTATTTTTTTTTTCCATCAGTGAAGGTAAGAGACTATTCAATCTTTTCAGGCAAAGCATATACACTCTTGATAGAAGTCCCACATTATTGTAAAATGATGTTTCTGTCTCTTCTTTGTACAAGGAAAATATCTTTACAGCGTGGAAGCTAACACTGGCATATTCGATGTCACCCTAATGATTACGAAGCCGTTTTTCTGAATTATAACCGGTTGCCAGCTACTGACTAAACGTAGTATGATCAACTTTCAAATTTTCAATAAGGATAGAATAATTTTCCAGATTTTCATCCTGACGCTGCTTCATTACACATCTCGCATTAGGACGTATTTAATTTTCAAGTTTTGGAGAATTACGGGGACCTTGATTCAGTTTTAATTCATGCCCCTTTTTATAACTCGGGGAATGACATTCGTACCCTTAGTCTGGTCCACTGTGGATGTTAGGACAGACACATCGGGCGAGGATGAATACTGTTAAAACTAGAAGTAATTTCATGGGACGCTCTTACCTCGTATAGGAGTCACAGGCGTAAAACAGGGTCTACTACCGCAGATACTTAAATTCTAAGGGAAAGGATATTTTTTCAATCTCTGAAATTAATAGTCC
>NC_051417.1:34671105-34671438 GCF_015228065.2 Penaeus monodon | reverse complement strand
CAAATATAAAAAGGGGCCTTTTGGGGTTTCTGAAAAAAACCCTTCAGCTAAAAAAAAAAGGGAAACCCTTTACCGGTTTTGAGGGGGGGGCCCCAAAAACCATTTCACTTTTTAAAAAACCCGGGGTCATAAACCCCCCAAAAACTCACCCAAAACAAACCCCCCCTCAGGTTTTTTGGATATACCACCCCTTTACCCCGGGGTTTTTCTCTACCTTCAAAAGGCCCCCCCTTTCGGAAAACCACTTCTTTTTAAACTCCCGGAAAGGATCCTAAACCCCCCCAAAAAAAAGCTCCCCCCCACCCGTGAAACCTCACAGGGGGCCCTCCCAAT
>NC_051417.1:34670785-34671002 GCF_015228065.2 Penaeus monodon | reverse complement strand
GGAATTCCCCAACCCCCCAAATTCCCCCCGAAAAGTGCCCCGGAGAAAATTGGTAAAAAACAGGGAAAGGGGTAAAAGATAAAAAATTCTAATAAAAAAAGATAGGAAAAATTTAATTAAAAAAATAAAAAAACAAAAACTTACAAAAACCCCCCAAAAATGCCAAAAAAAACAAAAAAATTTATATTTTAAAAAAAGTAATTTTTAAAAGGGGAAA
>NC_051417.1:34670589-34670710 GCF_015228065.2 Penaeus monodon | reverse complement strand
CGGGGGTCCTTTTTTACCACCCCCATCGCCCTTTCCCCTCCGTAAAAATACTACAATTTTTTAAAAAATTTGGGGGGGAATATCAAAATGTTACAAATTATGGTTAGTATCTCGCGGGGGG
>NC_051417.1:34667467-34669690 GCF_015228065.2 Penaeus monodon | reverse complement strand
CCCCACAAACCTATGTTTTTAAACTAAAAAAAAAGGGAAAAAAACCATTTTAGAAAAGCCTTTAAACCCCAACAAAATAAACCCCCGTGAAATTAGAATTTTAAAGCAACCCCAAAAAATACCCGGAATTCCAACCCCTTTTCAAAACCCCCCCCGATTCCACAAAAGGGTTAACAATAACCCCCCACATTCAGGTTTAAAGGAAAAAAAAAAAATAAAAACCGTACCCCCTCAAAGAAACCAACAAAACCCCCCCCAGGGTTTCCATAGTTCCTCCTTTAAAATAAACTTTCCTTTATTGGGGTTTGGATCCCAAAATTTTCCCCCAAATTCCCGCAAACAGGAAAAACCTTGCAATTAAAAAAGCAACCAAATTTGCCAAATTTAAAGGATTTTTCGGGGGGAACCCCTTCCAAAAACTTCGCTGGGGTTTTGGGGAAAATGAAAAAATTTTTAAACCCCAAAAGGGAAAAGCTTCCGGCCCCAAAAAGGAGGACTTTAAAGTTTCCCCCCGGGATATGACCCTTTAAAATTTTTGGGAAAAACTTCGGTTTAAAGTTTCCCCCAAAAGGGTTTTGTCCCAAAGGGAGGATTCCCCTTCCAAAAAATTTATAAAAAGCTTCTTCCCAGGATAAATTCAAAGGGGTTTTTGAAACAACCACTAAGGGAAAAATTTAAATCCACAACAAAAGGTTTCACGCTGAAAAAATTTCCCAGAACCCCCCCACTGCTAGACCGGGCACCCCCCCGCAAATAAAATCAAACCCCCTTTTGAAATTGCCCAAAAAAAAGGAAGTTACCTAGCAAACATTTTAAAAAATAAGCTTTGTCAAAAGGGGGGGTAAAAAATTTTAACTGGGATTAGGGGAAAAAGGGTTCCAAAAAAATCATGATTTTTTGAAAAAAATTTCCTGTTTTAAAGGGGGGGAAGTTTCCCCCTTCCCTCCCCTTTGCAACTTCCCGGTGACGGGTTCCCAAGGGTTTTAAACCCCAAAATTTTCCCTTTTGTTCAATGTTTTCCCTTTCCCAAAAAAAACAATGGTGGGCAAATTCCCCTTTGGGGATAAATTTGAAAATTTCCCTTAAAAAATTTATTGAGACATAAAGGGGCGGAGGCACCTAAAAAAGGGTGGGACAAAAACCCCTTTCGTACAAATCAAAGGGGAAAGGGGCAAATTGAAAGGGGTTTTTTGGGGTTAGTTTTTGTTTTCCGGCGTAAAACAAAAGGGCCTTAAAAAACCCCTTTTTTAAAAAAAACCCCTACCCCACTTTTATTCCATTTATGGTTTTTAAACCAGAGCTTTTTAAAATGCCCAAAACAAAAAATTTTTTTTAAATTCTCGGGGGTTTAAAAATGTTTTTTGGGAAAAATTGGGATGCCCCAAAAATTTGGTCGCCCCCCCTTCCTAAAAGGGCACCCCCTTGGGAGAGATTTTGGGAAAAAATTTTTTGAAGCCCTCGGGGAGAAAAGAAAAAACAAGAAAAAAAGTTTAACCCTCGGGGAAATGTTTTTTACGCCCTTTTAAAAAAGGTTTAGTTTAAAACCTAAACCATTGGGAAACTGCACCCTTTTTTGTTCCCGTGTAGTCGGAAAATTTAGAAAATTTTTAGGGTAGTTTTTTTAAAAATAATTTTTAAAAGGTTAAGGATTAAAATTCGGCGGCCCCCCGGGGAAGAAGAAAGGATAAATTTTAAAAACCATTAATCAAAAAATTAAACTTCCACCTTTTTCTGAAAAAAAAAAAGAATTTTTAATATTTTTTAAAAAAATTTCCCACCATTATTTGGGGTAAAGCCTCCTTGGGGTGAAACCCCTTTTTTTTAAACCTTTTTCAGAGTTTTTCCAAACCCAACGTGCAAAACAATAAAAATTACGCAAGAAAAAAACGTGACAAAAACTCCCAAATCCCACACAAAAACAGGGGCCCCCTGTAAAAAATTTATGAACATTAAAAACCCTTTCCAATTGTAAAATAACCAAAACCGGGGTCCAAATTTTCCATTTTTTGGGAAATTTTTAAAAACTTGAAAAAACGTTTCAAAAACCTTAAAAAAATCTTTAAAAACAAAAAAAACAGGGGGGAAATAAAAAAGTTTTTGAAAAACAAATCCTTTAGCATAAAAAGGGTAAAACCGGAACCCCACCAGAATTCAGGGTGATTGATGCTAATGGTGTTAAAACGCAAAAAAAACCCCGGGGGGCGGATCCCCGAAACCCAGGTT
>NC_051417.1:34666782-34666982 GCF_015228065.2 Penaeus monodon | reverse complement strand
CAGTCAAAATCAAGAAAACAAAACTGGAAAAGACCAACAACCTTGGGAAATTTTGAAGTATTTTAACGCTTTTAGGACATACAAGGTAAAAAAGAAATAGGATTTTATTTTAACCCAACATTGGAAGAATTTCTTCAACCCTAAATTTTTAGGAAACCCGTTGCCAAATCAGTTTTTTCAAAAAACCCGTTTGGCAAAAC
>NC_051417.1:34666623-34666717 GCF_015228065.2 Penaeus monodon | reverse complement strand
GACTTTCTGACAAGAATTAGTAAACGTAATCTATTTCCCAAGCTAGCAGATACCCGGGTGGTAATAAATTCTTAATTAAATTCTTAAACACTCA
>NC_051417.1:34666337-34666418 GCF_015228065.2 Penaeus monodon | reverse complement strand
TAGACTCAGTGAAAATCAGAAATTTTGGTAGCTTGAAAAGAAAAAAAGAACCTTTAGATTATCTCGGCGGAACAGAAATAA
>NC_051417.1:34665474-34665735 GCF_015228065.2 Penaeus monodon | reverse complement strand
AAAATTTAATTTTAAAATTGGGAAAAAGAGAAACACGAAGCAGATATATGAAATGTTCAGATTGCCCCCCCGAGGATAGCCATGGGAAAAAATTATTAACTTAACTTAAATTTAAAAGTTCTATAAAAATTAAATCACCCATGTGGATTGGAAAAAAAATTATCAACAGGCAAACCATAAAGAGTTTATAGTCCCTTGCAAAAACAGTATTTCCCCTTATCATGGGGGGAGTAAATTTAACTATTCCCCAAATTCAGTACC
>NC_051417.1:34664973-34665164 GCF_015228065.2 Penaeus monodon | reverse complement strand
ATCGGTAAAGGAAAGAAATTTCTCCAAGAAGGTTCTTGGGGCGTACAAAAACTTTCAGAACTTTTATCAATCCAAAACAACTTTTTTCTTTAAGTAGCTTTTTTATTTAAAAGAAAAATTACCCAAAACAATTATAAAAAGGACCCCGGGGGAAAACGTTAAAGATCTTCTAAAAAATCTCAAAATTTCCG
>NC_051417.1:34664560-34664725 GCF_015228065.2 Penaeus monodon | reverse complement strand
CCAAAATTTTTAAAATTTAAAAAAAGTATTTTTTTTAAATCCCACCCTTTTTTTTAAAAATCATTATTCCGAAAAAGAACCAATTCCCGAAATGAAAATTTAAAACAAAGCACCCAAAAATCTTAAAAATTTTTCCTTTTTTACAAAAGTTTTTAAAAATTTTTT
>NC_051417.1:34664222-34664460 GCF_015228065.2 Penaeus monodon | reverse complement strand
GGAAAAGAAGGCAAAGGAAAGGAGGCAAGAGGAGGGGGGCAGGGGAAGGGCAGAGGTCCTCACATAAAAAAGCGGGGCGGCGCAACGGAGGCGCCCTCGTCCGCTGACACACCAGGTGGCGGGGTTCCTCCTCCTCCTAGGGCCCTCTGCCGGACGCTGCCATCAATAACGCCTTTGTGGGCTCTCTTATCTCCTGCCTCCTTTTCTGTAGCGATATGGCGGATGCATCTTTGTCTGA
>NC_051417.1:34663547-34663749 GCF_015228065.2 Penaeus monodon | reverse complement strand
TCTTTCCTTTCTATCCCTTTCTTTCTCTTATTCTCCCCCACCACCCCCACCCACCCCACGTAAAGGCCCCGGGGAGTTCACCCTGTTCGTCTGATCTAAAATAGGCATAACCAGCTCTCACGCCCTCAGGCTAAGGCATTATAACTTTTTGCCTTTATAACCATACATATTTTCGTTGCATAGAAGATCATCGTACGAGTGA
>NC_051417.1:34663106-34663198 GCF_015228065.2 Penaeus monodon | reverse complement strand
CAGTTCCCTTCGCAGCTGTCGTGAGAAAGTACAGTGACTCTTCACTGTAGTGATGCTCTTGCGTTACAGCTCCCCACGCAGCATCCGTGAAA
>NC_051417.1:34658471-34659538 GCF_015228065.2 Penaeus monodon | reverse complement strand
CAGTGACTTTTGATATAGTGCCCGTACATAAGTAAAGGTTCCCCACGTAGCATTCATGAAAAAAGTACAGTGACTCGTCAAGGTAGTGCTGTATTTAAAGAAATAGTTCCCCAAGCATCGTTCGTGAAAATAGTGCAGCAACGGAAGAGTCGTGCACAGTGAATGAAGCTTCGAAACCCTCCTAATGTAAACAACTTGGACCATGTGCTTTGGGTGTGCGAGACGGAATTCGAAACAAGTTTGATGAGTTTCGAACATGACTGTACAGGTATGTAAGATATTGCATTGATATTCATCGGAATGTTCATAGATAATGATTTAAAGGTAGTAAATATACGTATGCATGGTATCGTTTTCGGAAGTTAGGTATCGAATATGTTAATAAGCAATGACTGCATTTAGGAGCGGTTCGACCTGGTCCGTTAAATAAATTAGTGCTGCTCCAGTGCTTATTCTACCATTACGAAACATACTACTGTTTTAATCATTAACAGGAATTACTAAAGGTTTTGGTTTTGCAAGTTTCGTAATCTTAAAAGTTCTGTGACAGTTAGGTAACCAGAAGGCCAGTAATGTCACCATTACTAATTTGGGAGAAAAACTTTCATATTCCATACCGATAATGTTTTGCAATAATTCTATGAAACGGTTTGTATTTACAAGAAGCATGTGTTGGATAATAATTTCAGTCCCTTTTATTCGATATCCCCCCCCCCCTTTTTTTACGGATATTACGACAGAAATAATATTTTTTGCTCGAGGATAAGATTCTTGGTGGGAAAAAAAAAAGGAAATTCCTCGAGCTAAGAACAAGAAACTTAAACTTAAGATCCGGCCGTAAGTTTGGTAAAGTTTTTTGTTATTTTTGTTGTCGTCAGAAGAACGACTGAAAAGTAGTTAAAACTATTAGAGGTTTTCAACAGAGCTTATAGATATTTCTTGAAAGGTTTTAAAACATGAGTGAACATTCATATTGTTCTCTATTTAAAATGATGATAGACAAGGAAGGTAAAGTCATTTAAAGTGTCATATCAAACTCTTCGAAACATTCACTTTCACTTAAGTTA
>NC_051417.1:34656718-34657775 GCF_015228065.2 Penaeus monodon | reverse complement strand
TAAGTGAAAGTGAATGTTTCGAAGAGTTTGATATGACACTTTAAATGACTTTACCTTCCTTGTCTATCATCATTTTAAATAGAGAACAATATGAATGTTCACTCATGTTTTAAAACCTTTCAAGAAATATCTATAAGCTCTGTTGAAAACCTCTAATAGTTTTAACTACTTTTCAGTCGTTCTTCTGACGACAACAAAAATAACAAAAAACTTTACCAAACTTACGGCCGGATCTTAAGTTTAAGTTTCTTGTTCTTAGCTCGAGGAATTTCCTTTTTTATTTCACCAAGAATCTTATCCTCGAGCAAAAACTATTATTTTCTGTCGTAATATCCCGTAAAAAAAGGGGGGGGGGATATCGAATACAAGACTGAAATTATTATCCAACACATGCTTCTTGTGAATACAAACCGTTTCATAGAATTATTGCGAACATTATCGGTATGGAATATGAAAGTTTTCTCCCAAATTAGTAATGGTGACATTACTGGCCTTCTGGTTACCTAACTGTCACAGAACTTTTAAGATTACGAAACTTGCAAAACCAAAACCTTTAGTAATTCCTGTTAATGATTAAAACAGTAGTATGTTTCGTAATGGTAGAATAAGCACTGGAGCAGCACTAATTTATTTAACGGACCAGGTCGAACCGCTCCTAAATGCAGTCATTGCTTATTAACATATTCGATACCTAACTTCCGAAAACGATACCATGCATACGTATATTTACTACCTTTAAATCATTATCTATGAACATTCCGATGAATATCAATGCAATATCTTACATACCTGTACAGTCATGTTCGAAACTCATCAAACTTGTTTCGAATTTCCCTCACGCACAAACCCCAAAACACATGGTCAAGTGTTACATTAGGAGGGTTTCGAAGCTTCATTCACTGTGCACGACTCTTCCGTTGCTGCACTATTTTCACGAACGATGCTTGGGGAACTATTTCTTTAAATACAGCACTACCTTGACGAGTCACTGTACTTTTTTCATGAATGCTACGTGGGGAACCGTTACTTATGTACAGCACTATATCAAAAGTCACTG
>NC_051417.1:34652991-34653271 GCF_015228065.2 Penaeus monodon | reverse complement strand
GACTTTTTTAGGAGTGCGTGGGGGAGCGTAAGCAAGAGACACACGGAAGAGTCACTGTACTTTCTCACGACAGCTGCGAAGGGAACTGTTTCTTAACTACAGCAGTACACTGAAGAGTCACTGTACTCTCTTGAGAACAGTTACGCAAGTACAGCACTATCTTGAAAAGTCCTAAAAGGTCAGGGCTATTATCAGTCCTCTTTTTGTATTAATGCTTCAGTCGTTGTGCCTGTCCATTCTCGTAAAGGGTATTGACCTGGTTTGGTTGGTATTAGCGGAC
>NC_051417.1:34652216-34652504 GCF_015228065.2 Penaeus monodon | reverse complement strand
CAAACCAGGTCAATACCCTTTACGAGAATGGACAGGCACAACGACTGAAGCATTAATACAAAAAGAGGACTGATAATAGCCCTGACCTTTTAGGACTTTCAAGATAGTGCTGTACTTGCGTAACTGTTCTCAAGAGAGTACAGTGACTCTTCAGTGTACTGCTGTAGTTAAGAAACAGTTCCCTTCGCAGCTGTCGTGAGAAAGTACAGTGACTCTTCACTGTAGTGATGCTCTTGCGTTACAGCTCCCCACGGGAGCATCCCTGAAAAAAAATGTACGCATGGGTTT
>NC_051417.1:34647788-34648825 GCF_015228065.2 Penaeus monodon | reverse complement strand
GTCAGGACTTTTTATATGTGCGTACAAAATAACGGTTCCCCCCGTAGCATTCTGAAAAAAGTACGTGCTCGTAAAGGTAGTGCTGTATTTAAAGAAAATTTCCCCCAAGTCGTTCGTGAAAAAGGCAGCAACGGAAGAGTCGTGCACAGTGAATGAAGCTTCGAAACCCTCCTAATGTAAACAACGGGCCCATGTGCTTTGGGGTGCGAGACGGAATTCGAAACAAGTTTGATGGTTTCAAACAGACTGACAGGTAGAAGTATTGCATTGATATCATCGGAATTTTCATGATAATGTTTTAAAAGGTGTAAAATACGTTGCATGGATCTTTTTTCGGAATTTAGGTACGAATATTTTATAAGCAATGACTGCATTTAGGAGGGGTTTTCGACGGGTCCGTTAAATAAATTGTCTGCTCCAGTGCTTATTCTACCTTTACGAAAATACTATTTTTTAAATCATTAACAGGAATTACAAAATTTTTGGGTTTTGCAAGTTTCGTAATCTTAAAAGTTCTGTGACATTTAGGTAACCAAAGGCCGTAATGCACCATTACAATTTTGGGAGAAAACTTTAAATTTCCATCCCGAAAAATGTCGCAAAAATTTCTATGAAACGGTTTGTTTTCACAAAAGATGTGTTGGAAAATAATTCATCTTGTATTGATATCCCCCCCCCTTTTTTTTTACGGGATTTTACGACAGAAAAATAATATTTTTTGCTCGAGGAAAAGATTCTTGGTGAAAAAAAAAAAAGGGAAAAAATTCCTCGAGCTAAGAAAAAAAAAAACTTAAACTTAAGACCCGGGGGCCCGTAATTTTGGGTAAAGTTTTTTGTTATTTTGTTGTCTCAAAAGAAACGACTGAAAAGTATTTTAAAAACTTTTAGAGGTTTTCAACAGGCTTATAGTATTCTTAAAAGGGTTTTAAAACATGAGTGAACTTTCATATTGTTTCTTTTAAAATGTGATAGCAAGGAAGGTAAAGTCTTTTAAGTGTCATATAAAAACTCTTCGAACTTTCCTTTCACTTAATTTA
>NC_051417.1:34642090-34643671 GCF_015228065.2 Penaeus monodon | reverse complement strand
GTGTGGATGGGAGGGTTTAGTGGACGTTTAACAGGGGGGGAGGGAGTTTGTGGGGTAGGCTGGATGATGGACAGGCTAAGAGTGAGGAGGATTAGGGCGATGTCGTATTGGGATATGGTAGGGGAAGAAAGCTACATATTAGACACAGGGGGGGGGGGGGCGGTCGAAGTCGTGAGTAAGGAGTAAGAAGTAATTATATAGGAGAGGGACTGGGAGAATGGCGGAGGGGGGGAGGGATCAGTAGTGAGGGCGGAGGAAGGTGGAGTGGGGAAAGATTAGTGATGAGGGGGGAGAGATGGTAGGGATGGGACTGGGAGATGGCGGAGGGGGGGAGGGATCAAGTGTGAGGGCTGGAGAGTTTGTGCGGAGGTGGGGAAGTGAGTAGTGTGAGGAAGTGAGGATGGCGGAGGGGGGAGGAGGTCAGTGGGAGGGAGGAGGAAGGGGAGGGGGTGAAGGAAGCAGGTGAGGAGGGGAGCAGTGAGGGGGAGAGGGAGGAGATCAGTGGTGAGGGCTGGGGAGATGGCGGAGGGGGGGAGGGATCAGTGTGAGGGAGGGGAATGGCGGAGGGGGGGGAGGTGATCAGTGTGAGGGGAGGGGGGGGGGGAGGGGGGGGGGTGTGGTATTTAGAAAGAGTGGAGGGAGGGACGGGAGTCATGGCTGGAGGGGAGGGAGGGTCGTGAGGGCGGGAGAGGATCAGGTGGTGATGGGAGGAAAAGGTGGCGAGGGGGAGGGGGAGCGAGTGTGAGGGAGGAGAGTGGGGAGGTGGGAGGAGCAGTGTGAAGGAGGAGGAGGGGGGAGGGGGAAGCGTGAGGTCGGGGGGAAGGGAGGGGGGGAGTGAATGTCCTTTTACGATGGAGTCTCTCTGTTCTTATTTTAGACATTCTTCTGCTCTGTTGGCATTACTCTTCGTAATTTTACTGCGTATAAAAGAAAACAAGAATATTTTCATGTTATTCCTGTAATCACTATAACTTTTCTCTTCTATCTTTTGCGTTGCAGTTATTACTATAATCATTATCTTATCGTTATGCATAATCACTGTTACCAAATTTTCTACCATATTCCCACCATTGGATATTACTACTATCACAATCATCTAGCAGTTAGTATCATTATAATTAGCATTATTACTGCATATATCATAACTTAGCATCATTACTGAAAATTACTGCTATCACAATCATATATCAGTATTACCACCCACGGATTTAGCATTATTACTGTACATATCATAATTAGCATTATTACTCTATATTGCTACTATCACAATGATCTAGCAGTCAAACCATCATAATTAGCATTTCACCTTTCATTATCTAGGCAGAGGGTCCTCAACCAATGTGTATTAAGTCGAAAGAGGCAATTATTTTTTCTCCTAGAGGAGGGATTCCCAAGCTGGGGTACGGGCTTTCCCCTTGGTACGTCACTGAGCCAACACATTTTTGGTACGACTTTCCTTTTCTGCCTGTTTTACTGACTTTATTTCGTTTTCATATTTATCTTCTTTGGGTTTTCACAAAAATGTATCATTTCTTTGCTGTGTGTAGAAGTACGGTTATATATATTCTTCCTTTCTGAACT
>NC_051417.1:34641834-34642072 GCF_015228065.2 Penaeus monodon | reverse complement strand
TAGAGTACGTCTAAAGCGTTTTTAAAGAGATTATTAACTATAAACATTTTAACACTAATACTGTTACACAATAATGCGTGCAGTAATCCCTTTTATTCAGAGGTAAAACTGTAAGCGTAAAATGTACTGCCTTCACATGTATATTTTTTTAATAGCTCAACATATCTTTGCGCCCACAAAATGAAATTCAGGGGAAAAAAAATATATCTACACATTTCTGAATGACATTTTACCACTG
>NC_051417.1:34641510-34641701 GCF_015228065.2 Penaeus monodon | reverse complement strand
TACGGAAAATAACAAGGGATATGTACCATTTTGTCACCGTGTTTTCTCCGCTTTAATATAAATGCGTATTAGACCGTTTGAACACACTAGCTCTTTCTCATCCTTTGTGGACCCGACTTCACATAACAAAGGAATTTACGACCCTTATGTAAATGTAGCTTTAGAAAATGGATATCTAAAAAGATTTTCTA
>NC_051417.1:34641406-34641486 GCF_015228065.2 Penaeus monodon | reverse complement strand
AAGAAAGATTGGATTGTTGCTATTTTTTTAGACAAAAGAGTTACATGATTACATTGTCTGATTGTGTTTTGTTCAATATG
>NC_051417.1:34640260-34640422 GCF_015228065.2 Penaeus monodon | reverse complement strand
ACGAGAAACTGGAGCCTTGCAACGAACTCCGAAGGGAATTAACGAAAAGCTGGAATTTTGGAAATGGCGAGAATCATTCCCGGCTGTTGTTGGTTTCCTGGGAATGATATCTGGGAATTTAAAGAGCTGATTAGCGATACTGGAACTAAGCAGTACCACTGA
>NC_051417.1:34639715-34639844 GCF_015228065.2 Penaeus monodon | reverse complement strand
AGAAAGCAATCACTGGAGAATACACGTGAGGCTACACAAATAGCTACGCGAGGTCTTTGTATTGACGTTATGTAGGCGTTTGACCCCAGGTCGGGAGGCGGAGTCAAAGTATGGTAGAGACTGTTAAAC
>NC_051417.1:34638523-34638760 GCF_015228065.2 Penaeus monodon | reverse complement strand
TATTAATAATCTGATATGACAGTATTTGCCACAATCCTTTACAATATTCCATACTTTTTCAATATTTCTCCTTCCCTTTTGACAGCTGAATGAATATGCAAGCGTTATCAGGCCATACATCTGTCATTTCAATTATGACTGTCATTCGCAGTCATATTTGTCATGTTTAGTCACGTTTTGTCTCATAATGATATCTTGATTTTGCTGTCGTCCCTATCATGTTATTTTGCAGTTCAC
>NC_051417.1:34638087-34638207 GCF_015228065.2 Penaeus monodon | reverse complement strand
TAGTACATACGTAATTTATCTTTGACCCATGTCTTTCATTTTCTCTTCAAGTTTACTCCTGTCATTATGTACTAAAGCCCCTAATTTGCTAATGTTCGTATTTACAAAGTAGTCCCCTCC
>NC_051417.1:34636004-34636778 GCF_015228065.2 Penaeus monodon | reverse complement strand
AGAAATAGAGAGGAGTTATACACAAAGATGTCTGTGGCGACGGTCACAAAAAGACGCCCTCTGTAATTGACCCTAACAAAAGGTCTTTTACCGAAATATACCTATTTTATGGCGCGTGAATATATAGCCTTTTTTATGCTTCTGTTATTTTGCCGTAAAGTCGTGATAAATCAAATAGTGCACCCAAATCCCCAAAAAAGGAAAAACTGCAACCCAACACGGGACTCTGGAGCTCTCCGTTTGCCAATTCTCATTTTTTATTGTTTATTTGTTATATGTGTTTTATGTCAGTTGACACTTAATACTTACCTTTGAACAAGTTTTTGTGATTTTAATGATTTTTTTATTGGGATTAGTTGTCTTTATTTTTTCATTCATTTATCTATTATTTGTCCTTTTTCTTTTCATAACCAACTTAGCAAATCGGCCCAAAGCCTGAGAGTGAGATGCCAGTTAAATCTTTTCCTGAAGACTGGAGGGAAACAAAATAGATAACAAGAGATAGATAACGAAAAGATGAAAAACAGATAATAACGATAATAACATATCGACAATAATGATATTTCAATCAGGTTAAAAACGCACTTATTAATTCTTACGTATTCAGTCCGTGAAAAAATATTTTACGCAAAAAACAAAAACGCGGCTTTATGGACCGTTTAAGTTTTATTGGGCCATTACGTTATATATGGAAAACCGCCTCTACGAACTCTTAGTCGAGCCTTTTACGGCGGGTGATGGTTTCGGTAAAAGGAGTCACTTTATCGCTATCTT
>NC_051417.1:34635772-34635957 GCF_015228065.2 Penaeus monodon | reverse complement strand
TTTTTTTTTTTTTCTATTATCATCCTTTATTATTATTGTTGTTTTCAAATTTTCCTCGTTATTTGTTGTTGTTCTGTTATAATAATACTATTTTTTTTTTATTTTTCTAGTGGGTTATTTGTTTAATTTTCATTATGGGACATTTTTAATATAAATCACACCACGTGTTTACCTATCCCATAGCA
>NC_051417.1:34635462-34635684 GCF_015228065.2 Penaeus monodon | reverse complement strand
GCGAAATAAACCATTTCCGGACTCGCCTTTTCAAATCATTACCATCTTTTTTTAGTGAGTCATTCAGATTTTTATCTATGCAATTAATAGACTTCCATTAACCTAAATAATTCCGAATTTAATCTCCTCATAACGATTTTTTTTTGTACGAGTTTATCTAAATATCAATTTTTCGTCCAAAGGAAATGGGATTTCTAGAGAGTTACGAGGGGAAAGGGATGG
>NC_051417.1:34632729-34633433 GCF_015228065.2 Penaeus monodon | reverse complement strand
AGAAAAGAGAGTGGAGAAAGGGCATTACTCCCACAAAAAACAAAAACCTATACAGCCCGAAATATGCACAAAATCTTAAAAGAAATTTAAGACTTATAAACAACAAAACTCCACACCTCTCTGATTCCTTTTCCTTGTTAAAGACAGATGGACGAAAATTCCCCCACGCGTCGTCATTTATCGGTCGACATCACCCGTCCCACTTGTCACGTTGATGTAACATTGATGCCAAACCGCGGGTGTGTAGCGTGTCATTGATGAGTCCTAGCTGATTAAATCAATGAGTATCGTGACAGCGGTGGCAGACCACCTGATAGTATGACAGCTCGTAACCTTTTTTCCCCCAAAAAACCTTTTCACTCCAAAACCAAGCAGGTAGATACCCGTGCATAAAAACAAAAGTGCATGCAGAGATTGAAATTATTAAGTACGTAATGATTTTTAAAATTATCACTCACGGAAAACCAAGCACGTGTGGAAGTAATACACACAGCATATATATGAGATAGATAAGAGATTATAGATAAATGTACATCGTAATAGAAATATACTGTTGTATATGAAATTTATGAATACAAAACCCCTGTTATATTGTATACTGTATATAGATACACCATAAAACCACACTCACCCTCACACATTCCCCTTTTAATTACTCATTAAAACACACCAGACCTCAAAAACACGCGCAAACAACACCACCC
>NC_051417.1:34632471-34632668 GCF_015228065.2 Penaeus monodon | reverse complement strand
CATAAAAACACATATTCACATACACACAAAAATCACTCCCACACTTTCCCCACACACCACTCCAAGGGGTTGCACACCCAACAGACCAGCGTGCACAATCAACGTGGCAGACCCTAGATCACGCCGTGGGAAAGGGACTTGCTAATTTGTGTCATCTTTCTCGAAATGTGCAGCGCGTGGGGGGCCCTTTCCCCAAA
>NC_051417.1:34631344-34632451 GCF_015228065.2 Penaeus monodon | reverse complement strand
TTGCCCTGCCTCTCCTCCTTCATCTTTTTTTCCCCCTCCCCCTCCGTCTTCCTTTTTCCCCTTTTCCTCTGTCATTTTTCCCCTCTTCCCTTATGCTTGCTCCCTCTTTCTCTTATCTTCCCCTTTTCCCCCCTGCTTTTCTTCTTTCCTCTTTCGTCCTTCCCTTTTTTTCCTTTTCTTTTCCTGATTCTCCCTTTCTCCCCTCTTTCATCTCCTTTTTCCTTCCCCCTTCTTCATCCCCCCTTTCCTTCTTTTTTGATCCTCCCTTTTTTTTTTCTACCTCCTTCCTCCCTTTCCCTTTTTTTCTCCTTCCTTCATCCGCCTCCCCCCCCCCGCTCCTCCCTTTTCCCCCCTTCTTCCTACTTTCATCGTTCCTTCTTTCGCCCCCTTTTTTCCCTCCTCTCTCTATTCCTTTTTCCCCTTTTATTCCCCCCTCCTTTTTTCCAATTTTCCCCCCTTCCTCTCCTCTTCTTTCCTTTCCACCCTCCCCCCCTTCCTCTTCCCTGTTTCCCCTATCTCAGTTACTCTCTTTTTCCCCCCCTTATTTCCCCGCCTCTCTCCCCTTTCCACCTTGCTTCCATTACCTCTTCCCCCACCACTCCCTACCTCCTTTCGTGTTCTTCCCCCCCTTCCATCCCTCCACTCTCCACTCCTCTCCCCCCCCCCATCCTCCCCACCTCTTTTTTTCCCCCCTCCTCCTCTTTTTGCCCCCCCTTCGTCCCTCCTTCCCTCCTTCCCCCTTCTCCACTCCCTTAACTCTCCTCCCCGAACCTATCCAAAACGATTCCAAACAAAACAAAAAAAACTCTTCCCCTCACCCCTTTTTCTATACAAAACCCTCAAAAACTTTTCCCTCCAAATCAAACCGCACCGGTTGGGGGTCAGAGAAAGCTCCATCGATTCGGTTTACATCATTAAAAACGTGGGCCCTTTTAAAAAGTCGGTGACTGGAATTGATCACCGGACCCTCGGCCTACGGAAGGGGTTGACCCCGACCATTACAAGACCAATTAAACAAAATCTTTGCCTAGGGTCTCGGGGGCTGGGTGAAATCGAGCAAATCGCCCATCATCGACCCCCGCGCCCAAAAAATCGAGCGAAACCCGA
>NC_051417.1:34631012-34631308 GCF_015228065.2 Penaeus monodon | reverse complement strand
AAATTCAGTCTGGGTCCCTCAAAGGGAAAGGTGCTCAGTCCGCTATTATTCCTAAAAAGGTAAGAAATGGGTAAAAACATAACGCTAATGCTCTCGCAGAAAACCGTTTACAGCCCCTCTGCCATTTGTCGAATGGGCTCACCCAAAGAAGGCGATAAATATCAAATGCATTGTAAAAATTTTTGAATTCAATAAGTTACCGGGGTTTAAAACAACCAAAAAGACGATAAACCTTTACGCCGTGAAGTAACGTTTAGGGTGGTTGTTATTGAAAATCCCAAAGGTTCCTACACCAG
>NC_051417.1:34630655-34630870 GCF_015228065.2 Penaeus monodon | reverse complement strand
TCTGGAAAAGTTTGGTTTACTTTCCTAAAGAACTGTTTTGGGGTATACAAACGACCTGACTGAAACCCTGGTCTGTTTACAGTTTTTTACATTAAAATTTTGAAAATTTTGCGTGTGATAATCAGATCTTGAACCGTTAAACCATATGAACTCTCTATTATCATCATTGTTTTCTTGTTACATTGTTATCCCCCCCCTCCTCGTCTCTTTCATTA
>NC_051417.1:34630195-34630345 GCF_015228065.2 Penaeus monodon | reverse complement strand
CGGGTTCCTCTCCTCTTTCCCTTTCCAAAATTCCAAACTTCTCCACTTTTTTCCCCCCCTCCTTCTATTTTTCCTCAAACCCTTTCCCTTCCCCTTCCCCCTTTATTCTCCCTTCCCAATTTTCTTTTCCCCCCTCCTCGTTTTTTTTTC
>NC_051417.1:34628789-34629016 GCF_015228065.2 Penaeus monodon | reverse complement strand
TAAACCTAATAATCAGCCTGTCTGTTTTTAGTCTTATCTCTGTTTACGAAGAATTAGACTTTTTAAAGTAAAGAGAGAAACTGCATTTTCCTTTATTATTTTAACGTAACGTAATAGGTATCTGTTTCATTATCATTTTTCTTTTATCTATTTTAAGATCTATAATCTGGGTATGACGTTAAACTGCAACCGACTGTGGAGTTTCAACGTGCGATAATGAGGGTTAC
>NC_051417.1:34628104-34628474 GCF_015228065.2 Penaeus monodon | reverse complement strand
AGATGATCTTCAGTATAAAGTCGATATCTCCATCTACCCTTTTGATATCCATTTGCTTCTTCATTCATTTTTTTATATGTTATATATTTTCATATTATATTTCCTGTATATTTTTTATATATTTTGTATCATACATTTCGTATTAAATACTTCAAATTATATATATCATATTTCTTATATGTGTTATATGCGAGTTCCCTCTGCCATCCGGAGTTCAAAATTAGACAACCGCTCTCTGTGAAAATCAGAAAAAAAACATTGGATCCCGGACATGACCTAATAAAACGGAGACTCTTTCGCGAGTTTTGATATTACTCCATGAACTGTCATGAGAGAAGAGTATGAAGAGAGAGAGGGAAAAAATAATAAT
>NC_051417.1:34627721-34627832 GCF_015228065.2 Penaeus monodon | reverse complement strand
AAGGAAATATAAACGAATTAAAATAAAAAGTTAGTCTTTAGCTTTCCGAGTCACAAGTCGCGAAAACAGAAATCTGAAGAGGGAATTGAAACACATCAGTTCAAGTGAATA
>NC_051417.1:34627479-34627669 GCF_015228065.2 Penaeus monodon | reverse complement strand
CCTATCGGTTATTTACAACAGAATGTCAAGGAGGAATCAGAAACTGTTACCTTTTTTCTCTCTATATATCTTGTATCGGGAACAATACATTTCAAAATGTTGACACGTGTTGCATAGAAAGAACAAGATTGTATGTTTATAATCTTTTAAGGTATCGATTTTGATATATTTTTATTTTGTTTTCTAACTC
>NC_051417.1:34622601-34623241 GCF_015228065.2 Penaeus monodon | reverse complement strand
ATGATTCCATCGTTTTGATACACCCATTATTAAAACTCTCCTCGCAGAACTTATACTGAACCTTTCCGTTTTAAGTTTCCCGAAGTTTAAGGCTTAAGAAAGAAAAGCTTTCAGGAATTACGCTCCGAAAAACATTAAAAAAAGTCTACGGCGATACCATCCGTTTTTCAAGATTTCGCTGACGACCTTAATCTCTCTTATCTTATCAAAATTGTGATGGAACTTCGCTCTTTCTCTTTCTCTGATTTAGGGATATCTTCATTTTTCCTTTCCAAACTCTTTTTTTTTTTTCTTTTTTCTTTTTCTGTCCATTCGTTCCTTCTTTTTTCTTTTTCTTCTTTTATCTTTTTTTTTTCTTTTTCTTTTTCTGTCCATTCGTTCCTTCTTTTTTCTTTTTCTTCTTTTTTTTTCTTTTTTTTTTCTTTTTCTTTTTCTGTCCATTCGTTCCTTCTTTCTAACTTTTTCTCTTTTTTTTCTTTGTTTTTTCTTTGACACATTTTTTTCCAGTTGATTTTTTTTCCTGCTCTCTATTTTTCTCGTTTCCTCACCGATTTCCCATTTTTGTAATATATATTTATTTTCTTTTTTCCTATCTCCCATTTTTACTCAAGGTTTCCTTTTTTCCCTACATTACACTGTA
>NC_051417.1:34622430-34622550 GCF_015228065.2 Penaeus monodon | reverse complement strand
CACCAGCTTTACTGATATGCATTCGTTTTTTAGGATTATATATTACAAGAAAATGGGAAGATATTTTACCCCAAAAAGATAATATTGACAGAAAAGTGTAAAAAAAACAATAGCATAAGG
>NC_051417.1:34622173-34622255 GCF_015228065.2 Penaeus monodon | reverse complement strand
CTAAATAAGAAAGAAATGCAGTCAGAACACTCAGTATGCTGCAAAACGTAACAAGAAGAAAGAGATGATTTACATACATCCT
>NC_051417.1:34621928-34622064 GCF_015228065.2 Penaeus monodon | reverse complement strand
AGACCGTGAGAGCATCGGCTACAGCGTTTCTGTGAGGTTAACAAAGAGACGAACAAACGTTTTCTTGTAGAGCAAAGATTTTTGTTGCAAAATAGACTAGGGAGATGAACAGTGCTTGTGTTGCGTTATGTCGGGG
>NC_051417.1:34621385-34621551 GCF_015228065.2 Penaeus monodon | reverse complement strand
TCTGTTGTCAGCACAGGTTACTTTCGAATATTTATTGGCGACCTTTGAGTCGGGAATTAAAACGTAAATAAGCGACTTAAACAATACGACCGCGATGCTCTTTTGTTTCGCGGGAAGATAGAATCCGCATTAGAGATAGAGACTCTTGCATAAACAGTGAAGTAAA
>NC_051417.1:34621019-34621349 GCF_015228065.2 Penaeus monodon | reverse complement strand
ATCTACATGGGGAATCATTTGCTACATCTATAAAAGTGCAAAAAAGCAAAAAGATATATTCGCGATGATACGTCACGTTCTTTCAACCACACACTACATGTGAGATACACGTCAAAAGAAAGCCATAGGCCTATCCACTCCGGCCTAATTATCATCACGCTTTGAAGCTCGGCAGCAAAGGAATTTTTTTTATGCTCTTATTAGGTCAGTTAAAACAGTCACGTGATTGTAATTATTTTGCAGTTCCGTAATGGACGCTTTTGATAAAGATAATGTACCTCCGCGAAATATTATTGATCGTGATTGCAAATATTCTTTTTCAGGTTGCAG
>NC_051417.1:34620296-34620542 GCF_015228065.2 Penaeus monodon | reverse complement strand
ACAATGAATGACTGTACTCTACATGTACATCGGAGCACGTGACTTTGGGAACAGGTTGCCAAGTCGCTTATTTCAGTTGCACATTATCAAAAGACGAATAAGATTTGGATAAACAGATCGTATATTTCTATTCGTCAGAATGATGCTGATTTTTTCATGATTATTGGCTTTTTCAAATCTATCTTAATCCTTTTAATTCCTTAAATGTTTACGAAACCTAAGCAATGGATTTTTATTTTTATTTTT
>NC_051417.1:34619217-34619439 GCF_015228065.2 Penaeus monodon | reverse complement strand
TCCTTTATCCTTTTTTTATGTTCAATAAAACCCTTAGCAAAATTCATTGTGATAATTACCGTGGTCCAGGTGATAAATAGTTATTAAACAAATAGTATTGATATTTTGGGTGTAATCGAAGTCCCAGGTAGCTGCTTATGAAATAATTAAGTGAAGTGAAATCAAGGTGACAATGGATTAGCTATTCGTATGATTAATAACCGGAGTAAAACGAAACGGCAA
>NC_051417.1:34618998-34619137 GCF_015228065.2 Penaeus monodon | reverse complement strand
ATTCCATACAACTTTCTATTAAACATAATAAGATAATTTCCCTTTCCCTATCTTTTTTTCAAGGTAGTAGATTTACAAAAAAATAAATAAAAGAAAATACAAAGGAAAGATACAAGGTTTCAAAATACGGCAAAGTGAA
>NC_051417.1:34618500-34618780 GCF_015228065.2 Penaeus monodon | reverse complement strand
GTGGGAGGGGGCGACGCATTTTCTACGAAAACTCGAAAATATCGTTGGTTTTGTGTTCAGAAAAAAAAAGATTTTCAAAAGCACAGGAGAAAAGAATTATGATTTCATTTGCAAGTCGCCAGAATAGGGAAGACCGCAATTCTTTTAGGATAATGTGGCAATTAAAAATGCTAAAAATGATTTTTTTTTCTTTTTTTTAAGGAGGCTATGAACGACCAGCTGTTTCCCTAAAGGGGATTAAAAATTATAAACTTGAATAATAAAAGGAGGTTTTGAAGAA
>NC_051417.1:34617966-34618178 GCF_015228065.2 Penaeus monodon | reverse complement strand
GGAACATGAGTATCCCGAGAACTTGACATTCTCACCTGACCATGATTTGTGGCCACATCGGCTCATAGTTTCTTCCTAGTATCAGTCATATGTGGATTAAACACGAGTGACTCCTATCACATAAATCACGTAAAATCACATAAATCCTATCAAATAAATCACATAATATCACATAAATCTTTTGGTAACATTTAACACAAATAATCTTAGAC
>NC_051417.1:34617647-34617843 GCF_015228065.2 Penaeus monodon | reverse complement strand
TTTAAATACTATCATGCGTTCTTGCACATGTTTATCTTATCTACTGTTGCATAGAGCTAATGACAATAATTACACGATACATATCCGTTTCTACCATATGTAATTTTTCCTTTATCAATGACCCTAGACTATATAATCTAAATTTTCCAGTCTACTCTGACACGAAACTAACAAAACTGATTACATGCCTGATTTG
>NC_051417.1:34617263-34617596 GCF_015228065.2 Penaeus monodon | reverse complement strand
AGCTTTCCAAATATCTTTTCAAGGACGACTTTCACAAGGAGAACCCTTAATTAGTAAATACCTTTTGTCCTAAACGTCGCTAATTACACGCATTTCCTAATTATATTGGGATCTCATGTATAATTTGAAAGGAATATAAAAAATTGTTTCGTATTTTTGGTCTTATCGATATCAAGGATTTTGGTGAAGAGATCTCTTATTGTTAAATGGGAAGCATTTTTTTTTAATTCTCATTTTATGAAATATCATTATTTTTGGATTTTGTCTAACTGGAGGGAAAAATTGTGGATCATCTTTGTTTTTATTTCTTTTTCTTTCGAAGCCTTTTCTGTC
>NC_051417.1:34616912-34617022 GCF_015228065.2 Penaeus monodon | reverse complement strand
GTAACTGGGAAAGAGACAAGATCATTATTTTTCCTAATTATAGTTTGCTCTCTTTCGGGTAGAAACATATTTAGAAGAAAGAGAAGAGAGCAGATTTTTTATTTACTTAT
>NC_051417.1:34616584-34616838 GCF_015228065.2 Penaeus monodon | reverse complement strand
TTTAGTTTATATTTCTTACGTAGATTTCTGAAATTCGTAAATTTTGCAAAATCGTCCTTTCGTATAAATCATGAATTAATTAGCTCTGTAACGAGTGACCGTAAATTTACAATTTCATCATTTGTGAATGAACACTGTCCTAGTTTTGAAGTAAAGTTCGAAACACTTTGGAAGCATAAAAAGGTTTTTTTAATATTACGTCAGATTCAAAAAGGAAATTAATTCTCTTAATGGAATTATTCACCGGTGATCGC
>NC_051417.1:34612288-34612398 GCF_015228065.2 Penaeus monodon | reverse complement strand
CATGAAAATAATGACATTGAGATAAAAGACAACAGCAATAATAATAACAGTGATAATTTCCATAGAAAATTGAAAAAAAAGTAAATCGTTGTTTCTGCAGTGAAGAAGAA
>NC_051417.1:34611833-34612193 GCF_015228065.2 Penaeus monodon | reverse complement strand
ATTAAGATGAAAAAAGAGAGAGAAAACCAATTAAAGACACAAGGAAAAATAAGTAAAATGAACAACACTGCATCGGAAAAAAACAAGTATGACAAAACGAAAGAAAGAAAGAAAGAAATACAAAAAAAAAGTCTCGTAAAACAGATAGAAGTTACAGGATACAAGTTACAAGATACCCGAGCGGAGTCTCCAGGCAAGATAATAATGCACTTCCAAGTTTGTTTTGAAGCGAGGGGAGACTTCGACAGAATGAAAAAGTCAAAACAAATGTCCCGAGTACTGATAAGGAGCCACTCTCACGCGCCTGTATCATGTGTGCATAGATATGGTTGTTTGGGTAAGGACTTTTAAGTGGATACA
>NC_051417.1:34610973-34611209 GCF_015228065.2 Penaeus monodon | reverse complement strand
TAGAGACCAAAACCCCATTCCCTGCAACGCTATCGATCTCAGTCTGCTATTGCACAATTTCATCAACCTAAAGTGATAATTTGGGTTACATTATACCCTCGCAATTTGATAACCGAACGTTGATAATGATCGAGATAATAATGATTATATCGCTATTTCAGTCGAGGGGCGGAGCAAGGTAGTTGGTATCTGTTATAAATCGCTTGTGTTCTGTTTCAGAATTCCGTTTTAGTGGA
>NC_051417.1:34610490-34610617 GCF_015228065.2 Penaeus monodon | reverse complement strand
CAGTCCATATATCATATAACACATATTACAAGCTTCATTAACATCCCTGTATCATGTCCATTATCACCGCGAGCAGCCAAAGACACACCGTGTATTGTCAATGGCATCTCAAAGGCATTATGCATTT
>NC_051417.1:34609237-34609387 GCF_015228065.2 Penaeus monodon | reverse complement strand
TTAACGGTTCAAGATCTGATTATCACACGCAAAATTTTCAAAATTTGTAATGTAAAAAACTGCTATAACAGACCACGGTTACAGTCACGGTCGTTTGTATACACCAAACAGTTCTAGTTAGGAAAGTAAACCAAACTTTTCCCAGCACTT
>NC_051417.1:34608941-34609089 GCF_015228065.2 Penaeus monodon | reverse complement strand
TCTGGTGTTACGGAACCATTGGAGATTTTCAATAACAACCACTCCTAATACGTTCACTTCACGGCGTAAATGGTTTATCGTCTTGTATGGTTGTTTTAAAGCCGGCTAACTTATTGAATTCAGAAATTATTACAATGCACTTGATATT
>NC_051417.1:34608354-34608775 GCF_015228065.2 Penaeus monodon | reverse complement strand
GACTCAGGAGAGAAGGAGGAGGGAGAAGGACAGAGGAAGTCTGGTTGTCTGCTCGATTTCTCTGGGCGCGGAGGTCGATGATGGGCGACGTCTGCTCGTATTTCACCCAGCTCACCTGAGATCCTAGGCAAAGTATTTTGTTAATTGGGTCTGTGTAATTGGTCAGGTCGAACGCCTTCCGTAGGCCGATGGTCGCGGTGATCAATTCCAGTCACCTGACTTCGTTAAAGGGCACGATTTAATGATGTAAACCGAATCGATGGAGCTTTCTCTGATGTCCCCAACCTGGTGACGGGTTTGATTTGGATGGAAAACGTCTTGATGGTTTTGTATAGAATAAGGGTGAGGGGAATGAGTTTATTGTTGTTGTTGTTATGGGAATCGCTTTGGATAGGTTCAGGGATGGACGAGTTAAGGGAGT
>NC_051417.1:34607466-34607571 GCF_015228065.2 Penaeus monodon | reverse complement strand
CGTGTGGGAAGGGCCGCCACGCAGCTGCACATTTCGAGAACAGACTGACACTTAATTAGCAAGTCCCTTTCCCACGCGCGTGATCTGAGGTCTGTCCACTGTTGA
>NC_051417.1:34606577-34606970 GCF_015228065.2 Penaeus monodon | reverse complement strand
CGGGTATCTACTGCTTGGTTTCTGTGAGTGAAAAGGTTTTTGCGAAGAAATGGTTACGAGCTGTCATACTTATCAGGTGATCTGCCACCGCTGTCACAGATTACATCATTGATTTAATCAGCTCAGGACTCATCACTGACATCGCTACATCACGCAGGTTTGGCATCAATGTTACATCAACGTGACACAGTGGAGACGGGTGCATGTCGACCGATGAGAGATGACAGACGCTGTGGTGGAAGGTCGTCCATCTGTCTTTAACAAGTGACAGGAATCAGAGAGGTGTGGAGTTTTGTTGTTTATAAGTCTTAAGTTTCTTTTAAGATTTTGTGCATATTTTCAGCTGTATAGGTTTTGTTTTTTTGTGGGAGTAATGCTCTTTCTCTCACTCTC
>NC_051417.1:34604858-34605105 GCF_015228065.2 Penaeus monodon | reverse complement strand
CCCTTTCCATCGTAACTCTCTAGAAATCCCATTTCCTTTGGACGAAAAATTGATATTTAGATAAACTCGTACAAAAAAATCGTTATGAGGAGATTAAATTCGGAATTATTTAGGTTAATGAAGTCTATTAATTGCATAGATAAAAATCTGAATGACTCACTAAAAAAGATGGTAATGATTTGAAAAGGCGAGTCCGGAATGGTTTATTTCGCGGGGGGGGGGGGGGATATTAACGGATTGAATTAAT
>NC_051417.1:34604734-34604827 GCF_015228065.2 Penaeus monodon | reverse complement strand
AATCAGTATAAATAAATGCTATGGATAGGTAAACACGTGGTGTGATTTGATATTAAAATGTCCATAATGAAAATTAAACAAATAACCCACTAG
>NC_051417.1:34604362-34604586 GCF_015228065.2 Penaeus monodon | reverse complement strand
AAGATAGCGATAAAGTGACTCCTGTACCGACCATCACCGCCGTCAAGGCTCGACTAAAGAGTTCGTAGAGGCGGTTTTCCATATATAACGTAATGGCCAATAAACTTAACGGTCCCATAAAGCCGCGTTTTTGTTGTGCGTAAAATATTTTTTCACGACTGAATACGTAAGAATTAATAAGTGCGTTTCAACCTGATTGAAATATCATTATTGTCGATATGTTA
>NC_051417.1:34604214-34604306 GCF_015228065.2 Penaeus monodon | reverse complement strand
GTTCTCCGTCCAGTCTTCAGGAAAAGATTAACTGGCATCTCACTCTCAGGCTTTGTCCGATTTGCTAAGTTGGTTATGAAAAGAAAAAGGAC
>NC_051417.1:34603823-34604153 GCF_015228065.2 Penaeus monodon | reverse complement strand
ATCACAAAACTTGTTCAAAGGTAAGTATTAAGTGTCAACTGACATAAAACACATATAACAAATAAACAAATAAAAATGAGAATTGGCAAATCGGAGAGCTCCAGAGTCCCGTGTTGGGTTGCCAGTTTTTCCTTTTCTGAGATTGGATGCACTATAGATTTATCATCGACTTTACGGCAAAATAACAGAAGCATAAAAAAGGCTATATATTCACTGCGCCATAAAATAGGTATATTTCGGTAAAAGACCTTTTGTTATGTCAATTACAGAGGGCGTCTTTTTGTGACCGTCGCCACAGACATCTTTGTGTATAACTCCTCTCTATTTCTT
>NC_051417.1:34602701-34602827 GCF_015228065.2 Penaeus monodon | reverse complement strand
GAACATAACAAATCCTGTCTATATGGTAAATGGACTACTTTGTAAATACGAACATTAGCAAATTAGGGGCTTTAGTACATAATGACAGAGTAAACTTGAAGAGAAAATGAAAGACATGGGTCAAAG
>NC_051417.1:34602129-34602368 GCF_015228065.2 Penaeus monodon | reverse complement strand
GTGAACTGCAAAATAACATGATAGGGACGACAGCAAAATCAAGATATCATTATGAGACAAACGTGACTAAACATGACAAATATGACTGCGAATGACAGTCATAATTGAAATGACAGATGTATGGCCTGATAACGCTTGCATATTCATTCAGCTGTCAAAAGGGAAGTGAGAAATATTGAAAAAGTATGGAAATATTGTAACAGGATTGTGGCAAATACTGTCATATCAGATTATGAATA
>NC_051417.1:34601145-34601280 GCF_015228065.2 Penaeus monodon | reverse complement strand
AATGAAAAGTTTAACAGTCTCTACCATACTTTGACTCCGCCTCCCGACCTGGGGTCAAACGCCTACATAACGTCAATACAAAGACCTCGCGTAGCTATTTGTGTAGCCTCACGTGATCCTCAGTGATTGCTTTCT
>NC_051417.1:34600616-34600776 GCF_015228065.2 Penaeus monodon | reverse complement strand
TCAGTGGTACTGCTTAGTTCCAGTATCGCTAATCAGCTCTTTAAATTCCCAGATATCATTCCCAGGAAACCAACAACAGCGGGAATGATTCTCGCCATTCCAAAATTCCAGCTTTTCGTTAATTCCCTTCGGAGTTCGTTGCAAGGCTCCAGTTTCTCGT
>NC_051417.1:34599478-34599556 GCF_015228065.2 Penaeus monodon | reverse complement strand
CATATTGAACAAACACAATCAGACAATGTAATCATGTAACTCTTTTGTCTAAAAAAATAGCAACAATCCAATCTTTCT
>NC_051417.1:34599264-34599454 GCF_015228065.2 Penaeus monodon | reverse complement strand
TAGAAAATCTTTTTAGATATCCATTTTCTAAAGCTACATTTACATAAGGTCGTAAATTCCTTTGTTATGTGAAGTCGGGTCCACAAAGGATGAGAAAGAGCTAGTGTGTTCAAACGGTCTAATACGCATTTATATTAAAGCGGAGAAAACACGGTGACAAAATGGTACATATCCCTTGTTATTTTCCGTA
>NC_051417.1:34598893-34599147 GCF_015228065.2 Penaeus monodon | reverse complement strand
ATCATCTTTTTTTTTCAGTGGTAAAATGTCATTCAGAAATGTGTAGATATATTTTTTTTCCCCTGAATTTCATTTTGTGGGCGCAAAGATATGTTTGAGCTATTAAAAAAATATACATTGTGAAGGCCAGTACATTTTACGCTTACAGTTTTACCTCTGAATAAAAGGGATTACTGCACGCATTATTGTGTACAGTATTAGTGTTAAAATGTTTATAGTTAATAATCTCTTTAAAACGCTTTAGACGTACTCTA
>NC_051417.1:34598604-34598875 GCF_015228065.2 Penaeus monodon | reverse complement strand
AGTTCAGAAAGGAAGAATATATATAACCGTACTTCTACACACAGCAAAGAAATGATACATTTTTGTGAAACCCAAAGAGAATAAATATGAAAACGAAATAAAGTCAGTAAACAGGCAGAAAGGAAAGTCGTACCAAAATGTTTGAGCTCAGTGACGTACCAAGGGGAAAGCCGTACCCCAGCTTGGGAATCCCTCCTCTAGAGAAAAATAATTGCCTCTTTCGACTTAATTACACATTGGTTGAGGACCCTCTGGCCTAGATAATGAAAGG
>NC_051417.1:34597716-34598302 GCF_015228065.2 Penaeus monodon | reverse complement strand
CTGCAACGCAAAAGATAGAAGAGAAAAGTTATAGTGATTACAGGAATAACATGAAAATATTCTTGTTTTCTTTATACGCAGTAAAATTACGAAGAGTAATGCCAACAGAGCAGAAGAATGTCTAAAATAAGAACAGAGAGACTCCATCGTAAAGGACATTCACTCCCCCCCTCCCTTCCCCCCGACCTCACGCTTCCCCCTCCCCCCCTCCTCCTCCTTCACACTGATCCCTCCCGCCCTCCGCCATCTCTCCTCCCTCACACTGCTCCCTCCCCCTCTCCACCTTTCTCCTTCCTCACACTGCACCCTCCCCCCCTCCACCTTCCTCCTCCTTCACACTGCTCCCTCCCCCCTCCACCTTCCTCCGCCCTCACACTGATCCCTCCCCCCCTCCGCCATCTCCCCAGTCCCTCCCTACCATCTCTCCTCCCTCACACTGCACTCTCCCCCCCTCCACCTTCCTCCGCCCTCACACTGATCCCTCCCCCCCTCCGCCATCTCCCCAGTCCCTCCCTATCTAATTACTCTCTTACTCCTTACTCCCCGACTTCGACCTGCTCCCCCTCCCCCTCTCCTTCTAATATAG
>NC_051417.1:34595396-34595744 GCF_015228065.2 Penaeus monodon | reverse complement strand
AACTGTGCCTTCGCAGTCGCACAAAGGCACAGGCTGATTTCCTGATGGTGTGAGTGACCTTTCTACTAACAATTTTGTTAAGGAAGGTCAGATAATGGCATCCATATTCCGGCTTCTCTCGATTATTAATGCATTCCTTCCACTGTCATGATTGAATTATGAAATTAATAATTAATCTGTCTCACTATCAGAGCGCATATCTTTTAATCTAGCGTTTTTAATCTGGGTCATTACGGAAGGTTATTCGATTTCCTATTCTATCACGATTCTGAGAGAATTTTTCAGAGCGATGTTCAAACTTTAGAATTTTGTTTTTGAATATACAGCACGTTTACATACATAATGAAG
>NC_051417.1:34594250-34595181 GCF_015228065.2 Penaeus monodon | reverse complement strand
TGGCGATTGACATTTTGTGACGTCATAAATGTGTTCGGCTTGACGTGTTCAGTAATGGTGTTTTGAAGACTGTGAAATCTCGTTTTACAAATGATTTCGTTATGAATACAAAAGACCATCATGACATTCATTGAACTACAAGGCAAACCCTTTTTTGGCAAGGTATCTGCCGTTCCAATTTATTCTAAAGATGAAGGGGTATTTATATATTTTTATCGTAGCGATGAAGTTACGACTAGATAAAATCACCAGAGACTGTTGGATAACTTATTAATGGTAATGCCGTATATTCAGCTGTATGCCTCATTTTGAATATGCAAATACTTTAATACAGTGGGAAAACTGTTCACTAAACGAGCGCTTTGCTAAAATGAACACAATCTATGATCAATATTTTGTGATAACTATTAACACAAGGGACGTAAGACATTCATCATTGCCAAGCTTTCTATTTATTCATTTCAGTCCAGTGAGATTCCCTAAGGGTTGTCCTGTACATAATATGTGACCCAGATTCCTATGTATTCGAAACATTGGGGTATATCAATACAAGCGTTTATCTTATTTTCCCGCGAAAAAAAAGAGCATCGCGGTTGCATTGTTTATGTCGACAAGAAATATTCCAAAATAACCTACAATGGCTATTAATGCTATATTTGTACAACGTGAGAATTGTTGACTAAACATTCGTTTCGGCACCTAATGTAAACAAGGTCTGTGATTGGTCGAGGGTCAGTTTAAGCTTTGCCACGATTGGTTAACACCCGCAGCAAGCATGATGACGCGTTAAAATGTCAGACCACAGCTGGCTCTGGCAGAAGGGTACGAAAAACTGACTAGTGTATGATCGTTGGTTCCCACACATAAATTTGACATGTGAGTAAGGCCCGGGCGGAGTGCATCACACTGAAACTGACTGATCGTACAAAAA
>NC_051417.1:34593152-34593533 GCF_015228065.2 Penaeus monodon | reverse complement strand
CCACAATTTACAGAAGTATCGTGCGAAAAAGAAAAACCGAAAAAAGTAAAGTTATAGAAAGAATAGCGGAGCAAGAGTCTTATCTACGCACCGGAATTTATTTTCCCGCGAAAACAAAAGAGCATCGCGGTTGCAGTGTTTTACGTCGCTTATTTACGCCTGAGTTCGTGACTCAGAGGTCGGCAATAGATATTCCCAAATAACCTGCAATGGCAACCGATGAAATATAGCCACAGGAAGGTAAATGAAGAGAAACTTCACGATTTTTTATTTGAATTAGAAAAAAAAAACACACACAAAAAAACAGGATGATTGCGATTGAAAAAAAAATCTATTTTACTTGAAACGTTGTTGACCTTTTTTCCTAGTGACTGTGCTGAA
>NC_051417.1:34592486-34593026 GCF_015228065.2 Penaeus monodon | reverse complement strand
TGAAGACAAAATTTGCAACATATTATTTTGAACAGAACAGCAAACAGGGCACCATTTCGCTTCGTGCATACGTCGCTGTGTTTCCAAAATGTTACGGCGGTTTTAGAAAATACGAAATCAAAACATACCTTTTGGGATATTTTGGCACTTAGGCAAATTAACATATATCGCGAAGACAGTAAGAGTTCCATTATATAACTTGAAGCTAAATGTCATAATTATAATATTGTTAGGTGCTCAGGTCATTAGTACATATGAAACACATAAAGATGAAGACTATATAAGTATGATGATATGTTTTATGAATATTCTAATTACAGTTTCCAAGAAAGACTTTTGTCTGGGAGGTAGACAGTTAAATAGAGATATGCAATGTAACTAATACTTTTTTCTGCGTAAATACATGTTTATATTCCTTCCCCAGGAATATGTATCAGTGCACGAATATTTAGTCATATTATCTCTGATAACTTAACAGCGTCTACTTATAAAAATCAGCAGGAAAAGAGTCTCATTCATAACTTAGAATTGGCATCTTTG
>NC_051417.1:34591463-34592011 GCF_015228065.2 Penaeus monodon | reverse complement strand
TTCAAAAACACACACACACAAATCACACTTAAAAAAATATTCACAAACACACACAAAAAATCACAAACACAAAAAAATATTCACAAACACAAAAAAAAGTAAAAACACAAAAAAGTAAAAAACAACAACAACAACAAAAAATATTCACAAACACACAAAAAAATTCACAAACACAAAAAACAACAACAACAACAAAATATTCACAAACACAAAAATATTCACAAACACAAAAATATTCACAAACACAAAAATATTCACAAACAAAAAAAAATATTCACAAACACAAAAGAATACTCACAAACACAAAAAAATATTCACAAACACAAAAAAAATACTCACAAACACACAAACAAACTAAACGAAGGGATGAATGCATCGGAGATTTTAACTCGTGTTTGCTGAAGATAAACACGAGCGTCGTTATTGCCAATACACAAACGTCGGGCCCAGATGTTGCAACAGGATATTCAACAAGTAAGCAAATTATACTAAAATATGTGACGGGGATATCAATGGCTAATTAATATCGGGGCGAATTCGCTGAAAAA
>NC_051417.1:34590710-34591154 GCF_015228065.2 Penaeus monodon | reverse complement strand
TTAAGAGGAGAATGATAATGATGATGACGGAGAGGAATATGACAGAGACGAAAACGACAAATACAACGAAAAGGGGGACGAGGAAAAGGAAGTGAATAAGGCTAAGGATAAGGATGAAGAAGAAGAAGAAAGAGGAAGGAAATAATAACAACAATAAGAAGAAAGAGGAAGATATTCCGCAACCACACTGTCCGAACGCGACATCACGCAGGCAAGCACATTAAACAAAGGTAAGTGACGGGGAGAGGGGGTTATCAATACCTCGTTTAACACAGGCCCGAATCCACAGGCTGTTCCTCATCTGTTTCTGTGACTACGTGTTCCTTCCGCGGTAATGTGAAGGACAGTGTGCTAATTGGGGTTGTGGACGTAGGAGGGTTGTGTCACCGTGTCACGTCTGTGTAGAGTTGTAGGTTGTGATAAAGAGATGGGGTAAATGGAAGT
>NC_051417.1:34589940-34590116 GCF_015228065.2 Penaeus monodon | reverse complement strand
TCAGGAGAAAAATTATTAGAGAAAATTAGGAGAGATAAATTGGAATAAACGAAAGAAAGGAGAAAAGAAAAAACATACATAAAAACATAGGGTTCATTAAGCTTAACCAAAAGTATAAATTATAAAGAAATATAAATAATGATTTATAGTTTAACTCGCTACACATTCTCGTAAAC
>NC_051417.1:34589760-34589829 GCF_015228065.2 Penaeus monodon | reverse complement strand
CAGTAAACCTTTGCATGTGGAATAATCAGCTGTTTATGATCATCACTTTGTGTCTCCAACAATTGGCGA
>NC_051417.1:34589011-34589090 GCF_015228065.2 Penaeus monodon | reverse complement strand
GCGTGTACGAAGATACCTCCACATACTTAAGTACATGTAAGTGTGTATTTCCTTCATTCAGACCTCAATTCAATTACCC
>NC_051417.1:34588806-34588977 GCF_015228065.2 Penaeus monodon | reverse complement strand
GTCAAGGATAAGAAGCAAAGCAACATTCTAGAGTAATTACAGATTCCATGCATGCAAGCTCACGAACCTCGTTAGGGCGTAGCGTGCCGTCAGTGTTTAACTTGCAGCGGGAGAGGACATTGCAGCTTCTTAATTATCATAATCTGGTTTGTTTTTTTCTGGGAGATGTTT
>NC_051417.1:34587076-34588132 GCF_015228065.2 Penaeus monodon | reverse complement strand
AAGGGCATATTGCCTATACACTTTCTTGTGGTATCAAGAATGTCATTTTCCTTTTTAAGTTTTTTTTTCGTATGTCTAAAAAGAAGAAGAAAAAAAGCGTGTTTGGGGAATTTGATATACTTTTTAAGGGGGGGGCTAGGAGAGGGAACGTGACAGGGGGGAGGAGAGAGGGTATAGGGGTAGAGTTATAAGGCAAGAGGCACGAAGTAAAAGGTACAAGGTAAAGGGTATGAGGCAAGGGATACGAATTAAGGAGTACGGAGTATGGGTTACGAGATAAAGATCACCAGGGAAGGGGTATGAGGTAAAAGGCACAAGTAAAGTTTATGAGGTAATTGCTATGAGGTAATGGGTATGAGGTAAGAGGCACAAGTAAGGAGTATGAGGTAAAAGGCACAAATACAGGGTATGAGGTAATGAGTATGAGGTAAGAGGCACAAATAAGGGGTATGAGGTAATGAGTATGAGGTAAGAGGCATAAGTAAAGGGTATGAGTTAATGGGCATGAGATAAGGGGCAGGGTCGGCAGAGGACGAGTACACAGCACGGAAACGCATCGCAGGCCCCCGACACAATTGCCTTGGAGATAACGCAGCGTCAAAAAGGTGTCTCTACATAGTGGCAATATTCATCTCTCTCTCTCTTCCACTGGGACAGATATTGATATTTGTTATTCAAGGGAGAGTGAGGACGGAGCTGATAACCGTGCAATGTTGACATGTTGAAAGTATATGCTGGAAGTGTTTGCAAGCGGCGGGGCAGTTTCATTATCTTCCATTCTATAATTGCGTTCATTAAGTTCGTAACGAGCGGTAATGTGGGAAGCGATAGTAGCCAAGGTTGTTAAAATGAGTTCTAATTAATTATCATTACTCTGTCCTCAATACAGTGCGGTCGGCGATAGGAATTGCTGGACAAATAGAACGTGGGGTAGGAAGTGCTCTTCGACAGTAACAATAATAACGGTATTGTTGGGTCAGGTCCATTACTGGCTGGTAATTGTCTATAACCTTTTCGTACTGTAAGGTGTGGGATATGATGGCGTTTTCGGTCACT
>NC_051417.1:34583932-34584503 GCF_015228065.2 Penaeus monodon | reverse complement strand
CGCACGTCAATAGACAAAAAAAAGAACGGCAAGAAATCTTTCCGTCAAAGCAACCCGTCAACCCCCTCCTCCCCCTCCTCCAAAATAACGTCCGAGACATGTCTGAGACGCGACCCGCTCCTGCCGCTTCCTCTGCATCTGATCACGTCGAAGCCAAAGGGGATGGCGACGGCGTGAGCGGCTGCTTAATCCTGAGGGAAGGTCATCCTCCATTGGTCTTAATCCCCCAATTTCGAGATAAATCTCCCCTCCTCCTCCTTCCCCCATCTCCTCCCTCCCCTCTCTCTCAACCCTCTCCCTCTTCCTCCCTCCGCCACGCTCCTGTGCATATATCTTACGTATCCTCCATGACTTCACCTGTAAATATACCTCTTTTCCCCTCAATTCCCCCTCTCTCCTGTATTTATTTCCTTCTCCTCATCCTACAGGTACCCTATATCCTCAGTCCTTCCCTCACCCATAAAAACCATACACAAATCCTATGTACACACTTATCGCATATACTTTTTAAGAACACTCCTTAATTTAGGGCCACTTACATACATCTCATCCCCTATTTTGCACACTACAC
>NC_051417.1:34583603-34583825 GCF_015228065.2 Penaeus monodon | reverse complement strand
ACACGTTTCTCCTTGCCACACTCACTTTATGCTCCGCTCTCCCCCCGCCTCATGCACCCACGCTCACTTCCAAATACACCTTTTTCCCCCTGCCAACCCCGCCCCCACCCCCACACTTTTCCTTACAAACAAAACACACCTCTTTGATCTCACCCTTTCTGACACGCTTTCCCCCTTTCCCCCTAGACAATGTCACATTACCCCGAAACACACCTATGTTAT
>NC_051417.1:34583491-34583555 GCF_015228065.2 Penaeus monodon | reverse complement strand
CCCATTCTTTCCCTAACCCTACACATTCTTCCCTAACTCTCCCTCATCCCTATTTATCATCTTA
>NC_051417.1:34583253-34583349 GCF_015228065.2 Penaeus monodon | reverse complement strand
TACATATCGTACCATACCATGAACAAACATATATATCAAAACACATCACAAATCACAGCCCCATAAGACGGACAAGGGAAACCGAGCTGCTGCCTC
>NC_051417.1:34582954-34583083 GCF_015228065.2 Penaeus monodon | reverse complement strand
ACGCTGGCCTTCGCTTGGTGTCTTCATTACAACTGGCTTAGGGCTTATCCAGAGCGGTCTGGTCGGCACCGAGATGTTAGCTCTGGGCTCGCGACGGAGAGGCTGGGGTCTGGGCAATGGAGGGCATTG
>NC_051417.1:34582299-34582553 GCF_015228065.2 Penaeus monodon | reverse complement strand
AAAACACATGCATACACATACAAACATCACAGACACACCAAATTACTCCAAAATCAAAACACAAACGCAAAATCACCGGGAGGAAGGGAATCATAATAGTATTTTTATGTTTGTGTTTGGGAGCAACCTGGTGCGTTTGTATGTATATATGTATATTTGTGTTTTTTTCCTTCTGTTGTATTCATTCTTATTCTGTTAATCTTATTTTTTTTTCTTCGTTGTGCTTTTACCTTTTTATAATTTTAAAAATTTTC
>NC_051417.1:34581751-34581949 GCF_015228065.2 Penaeus monodon | reverse complement strand
TTATTTTTTTTTTCAGCTAAAGACACCTTCCACTTATTCTTGTCTTTGGAAATAACTGTCCAGTATCTTCACCTTAATTCTTGATATATAGTTACCTGGAATCCATGCTCGGCGATACTTAAAAGTCAAAGGCTAACTTAAAGGGATTTTGTTGATCAGGAAATGTGTGCAATTTTTTTTTTAATGTTTGACAGGAAA
>NC_051417.1:34581241-34581368 GCF_015228065.2 Penaeus monodon | reverse complement strand
AGACATTTAACTGGATAATTTTTAGGCACGTATTTCACTGAAAATTAAATATACCCACTTATTCCTCCACTCATTTATTTAACTAATGATTTATACGTATATAAATATTTTGTTTTGCTTTGAGGAG
>NC_051417.1:34580724-34580933 GCF_015228065.2 Penaeus monodon | reverse complement strand
TTTGCTTTGGCTTAATGGCACTGAATTCATAACAAAGCTGTTGATGTTCCTGTTATGAAAATCCACTTCAGAGAACATGTTGTAATATAGAATAACCGTTTTTGTTATTCATAAAAGAGCAATTTATGATTTGAAGGACTTGTTTGCGAAAGGAAATTACACTTTAAAAATATTATATGCAATATGCCATAGGTACACAGGCATACAAA
>NC_051417.1:34579668-34579852 GCF_015228065.2 Penaeus monodon | reverse complement strand
GGATTTACTAACGCTGCGAGATACATAAAAATACACACGACGCAAAAATCTCTCTTGACCTGAAACCCAGGAATCCAAAACCCGCTGCCTTTCCACTATCAAAAAAAAGGGGAAAAAAAGAAGAATGAAAAAAAAAGCTGTGAGGATGTATTTACCTTTGATATTTGATAGTTCTTTATTAAAA
>NC_051417.1:34579011-34579370 GCF_015228065.2 Penaeus monodon | reverse complement strand
GTGAATTAATATTTGTATAACATTTTCTTTACTCTTATTATTGCTAAAATTCGTACTTGAAATGCAATAGGATACCATAAGTAACATAAGTAATCATAAGTAACACAAGAAACACACTATTCAGTATCTTTCAAGTAAGTAAAGTAAATAATCCAGCCCTGTGTGAGTTTCAGCGTCACGCTCGACTCCCCTAACTATATCTATAAGGCAGCTGCGTGCTCCACTTGCAATTAGAAGTACACAGTCCAGGCTATAGTGAAAAGACGGCACCTGCGGACCCCTGCCTCAAGATATTGCTGTTGCATTAACTGTGCAAATACGACCGGTTCTACTGTGTTCTTGTGAGTTTATATTTTTTC
>NC_051417.1:34578856-34578972 GCF_015228065.2 Penaeus monodon | reverse complement strand
CGCTCAGATATATGTACATCTCTATCTACCTATATACATGCTTGTACATTCATAATGCTCCTTCCCTTTCTCTCTCTTAATCTATTTATCCCCCTCTATCCTTAATAACTTCCATT
>NC_051417.1:34578417-34578738 GCF_015228065.2 Penaeus monodon | reverse complement strand
AACCCCCATTCCATTTTCATTTTTTTATAACGCTATAACTACACAATTATATTCATCCCAATCTTTAGACTAAAGACTCACTTTTCTCAAAGAAATAAAACATGATCGGCACAGTATAACTTCTATGCCTGGTTCCTCTTGTTCCCCCCAGAGAACGCACCTAGGCCTCGCCATAAGGGTGGTAATCCTAGAGAAAGGTTAGTGAGATCACTACTTCTTAGAAATAAAATGTCATGTCTTCTTTCGGAAAAGAATGCTTGCTTAGTGCACGGTCACACGAGCGTTTTTTTTTATACAGCGAACCGGCATGGTCACTCGAGA
>NC_051417.1:34577927-34578399 GCF_015228065.2 Penaeus monodon | reverse complement strand
AGCGAACCGTATGTGATATAATCCGCCATACGACGTTATCCTGTGGGCGATTTCCCAACTTGCTGGACACACGGGCGAACCGAACCATCTATCCGCTCGATTTCAGCAACAAAGATGTCTACGGCTGCCCGCACGGCCCTCCTCGCAGGTTAATTGTCATCTGCTGTAGAAATGGAGGCTCAGCGATTACTATGACGGCGTATATGGGTTTGTTCGTAGTTGCAGAGAAGAAATAGTGCAAGTGTGTATCATAATCTGCCACAAGAATTTCGGTTGGAGAATGAATATAGGCAGGCTCCCTTGAGGAACTTGGAAGGGGCGCGTATGTAAACAATGATGACCTCACGGATACTTTCAAATGCATTTCCGTGTAAAAATAACAAACGCTTAAGATGTATATAAAATGCAATATCTATTCAAATATGATTTTAATCAAAATATATATGAATATTATTATTTGTGTTGCTGAGTA
>NC_051417.1:34577642-34577910 GCF_015228065.2 Penaeus monodon | reverse complement strand
AGCAGACTACAGATACTCTTGCCATGGCCGCTTCGTCGATTTCCAAGCGATATATAGATTATGCGTCGAAAAACCCACAATGCAAAAGCCCGCAATGCAAAAACCCACATAGCAAAAGCCCACAATGTAAAAACTAGATTTCTACCATAGTATCAACAACAAAAAAGAAACACTCGTGTGACCGCCCCTTTAGTTCGTTCTATCAGATATTCTGAGACAATAAACATTTCCATGATTCACTCTGGTACTTTCTCGCTTGTATGCGTTC
>NC_051417.1:34577444-34577558 GCF_015228065.2 Penaeus monodon | reverse complement strand
ATTTATCACCCACAACTCCAACGCCTGTCACTTCTATTGCTTTTTCCCTTCTCCCTTCTTTTACTTTCTCCTCCCTTTTCCTTTCTCTTCTTCGCTTCTCATACTCCTGTTTCT
>NC_051417.1:34576930-34577046 GCF_015228065.2 Penaeus monodon | reverse complement strand
CTCCTTGCCCCCCCCTCCCCCCGATCTGTAATCTCGGACCGCCAACAGGCAACCAGACACTCGACCACAAGCCCTGCTAAATTGCTGCCTAATAACTTAATTACACATGTGATGGA
>NC_051417.1:34576513-34576691 GCF_015228065.2 Penaeus monodon | reverse complement strand
GGGAGAGTTGCCTGTGTCGTGTCCGCGGCGTCGTTCGAGGGGTTTTCGGGAGGGAAGGAGAAGGGGGGTAAAAAAAACAAAGGAGGGGAACTGGAGGGGTAACAATGGTGACCACCTCTTCGAGATTTTTAAACCTCATTACACACTAATCACCCTCTCTCCCCCCTCCCCTACCCCT
>NC_051417.1:34576213-34576420 GCF_015228065.2 Penaeus monodon | reverse complement strand
GAAGAGACAGAAACCTCCAAAAGCTTCGAATGATTCACTCTCGGCTCGAAAACTGCGTCGAATCCTCTCCGTGACGTCACCAAATGAACCCTCAGGCTAATCGCGATGCTCACTTGTTCTATTCACACGGGGGGGGGGGGGGCGAGGTGTGGAGACGCGCAAGATCAAATTTGACTGTGGATTATTAAAAAGAAAAAAAGGAAGAAT
>NC_051417.1:34575272-34575415 GCF_015228065.2 Penaeus monodon | reverse complement strand
GGCAGCTTCTCGGATCGAAGCAACAAGGATTCACTAGTTGCTTCAGAGTTGCCAAGTCACTATATTTGCCTCTTTTTTATTTCAATGATAAGGAATTGTTACGCAACAAATATGATCCTTATGTTACCTTTTCGAAGAAGGAG
>NC_051417.1:34573170-34573243 GCF_015228065.2 Penaeus monodon | reverse complement strand
GGGGAAGAGAATCAAGACCTATATTTAGAATTATATATTCCCCCGGTTCCGTGATACGGTATGTTGATAGGTG
>NC_051417.1:34572473-34572685 GCF_015228065.2 Penaeus monodon | reverse complement strand
AAAAAAATCGAGAAAGACTAGAAAAATGAAAACCAAATAAAAAAGAGAACAGAATCGCAAGAAAGGGGGCAAAAAAAAATATATATATATACAGCACAGATGAAGGAAACAAATATGGGAATCATATATCACGTCTGTTTTAAAAAGGGGATTATTATGTTAATTCTCTCTCTTCTCATATTCATAGCTGGAAAAAGGAGGTTGAAAGGCTG
>NC_051417.1:34571647-34571928 GCF_015228065.2 Penaeus monodon | reverse complement strand
TTAAAACAACCCGAAAAATCTTGATCAAACCCACATGAAATACAAACAACAACGCACAAAGTAATACAAACGTGCTATGAAGGACTAAGCCTTAACGAGAACGCCAACGAAGACTTTGCAAACTAAATCCCTGAATGATGAAGTGTTTCCTCCTCTTCTTGCAACAACAGCTTTTCATCTTCTGTCTTGCTTCAAAGCCCACGGGATTCTGGGCTTAACTGATTTTGGGATTTATCTGAATGTAGGAGGAGGATGTAGGATGTATTCTAATTTTTTGGTAA
>NC_051417.1:34570608-34570722 GCF_015228065.2 Penaeus monodon | reverse complement strand
CATCTAATTACTTTTCATTTGTCATGTACGTATTCCATGTTTATCCTCTGGCTAATAACATTATCAGTTTTATGATTAATGATATTTGATATCAGTCGTTTTTTCGTGTGCATG
>NC_051417.1:34569116-34569408 GCF_015228065.2 Penaeus monodon | reverse complement strand
ATCTTTTGAACTCTGGGATTAAACGATTTATGCTAATTCAAATCCTGTAACCGGATTTGTACTAAAGTTTGTGGAAGCATGTTTGACCTTGTCCCACCCGTGCTATTAAGAAACGGTCGGGTTGTGCGAATAACGTTCTTCACCATAACAGTATATCGAGTTTTAGAAAATGAACTTCACCTTTTAAGATGAAGAAAATTGAAGGGATGAAATTAAATCTAAAAAAGTTTTTACTAGGATGAAGAGGAAAAGGAGAAGTTTAATAAGTAGGTCTGAAATTAACAGTTCGCTT
>NC_051417.1:34568687-34569035 GCF_015228065.2 Penaeus monodon | reverse complement strand
GATAGAGGAGAGCAATGATAGATAGATTATACTTATCGAGTATGTTGGAAAATCTTACGACTGGCTTGGGCTTTGAAAACCGTTTTTCTGATTCACTTTAGAGATATATCTTATTCCTGGCTCTGACTTCGACTTATACGGACTCAAATTTACTGAATGTCTGATTATATTACCAACGCTGAGAGAAAATGAAACCCTCGTTACTGCCTTTAACTGACTTTGGAAATTTCTGTGCCGATTTTTTTCTGAATTTCAATGACTTTTTAACTTTTTCTGACTCTCACTGTGTCTGAAAATCTTATTACTGACAAACCGAATTTGAAAATGTCTTTACTGAAAACCTTTTTT
>NC_051417.1:34568396-34568647 GCF_015228065.2 Penaeus monodon | reverse complement strand
CATTGACTCTAGAAATGTCTGAAACTCTTGTTAATGACTTCGACCGGCTTTAAAAAACCTCATTACTGACTATGATTGTCTTTGACTTTTACTGACTGTTAATGCGTCTGAAAACCTAATAATGGACTTTGTGATTGCAAAAGATGAAGAAGGAGGAGAGAGAGAAGGTATAAAGAGAAAACAAGTAAAATAACCAGACAAAAAAAGGATTAAGCAATATCCACTCAACTTTTTAACATAAAACGTAATCT
>NC_051417.1:34567915-34568105 GCF_015228065.2 Penaeus monodon | reverse complement strand
CAGACATACAGACAAACAGAGATAAGAAAACAAACCCAGAGGCTCAATTCCAGCAGAGCGAAAAGATGAAGCTGCTGTTTTTTTCATGTGACATTTAGCTTCACATTTCCCATCAGAACAGATGTCTTTGGCTCACGAGGTCGCTAGCCTCATCTCCGTCTTTGGATAAAGTAAATGCGATAAGTTCTTG
>NC_051417.1:34567024-34567748 GCF_015228065.2 Penaeus monodon | reverse complement strand
TCTCCAATAAGATTATGAAATAAGTACCAACACGAAAAGTTATAAGTTGTATTACGTACACATGAATTTCATTAGAAAGAAAGTTAATCTTGAAAAACTATTGTATTTATACTACTTAGTTACATAGAAAATTCAAGAAATGTATCAAGAAATGTAATCAGAATCTGCGATTGGATAATTCATATTTAACAATCAGTCGAATGAGAGATATGAAATAATCAATTACATTTTCTGATTTTAGATTTTCATAAATCTAACATTAATAAGTGGATCCATTAATAACAGCAAATGGCAGTGACTAATCTAGCGTTACAAATATTAATTGCGGAGATTATCATTGTTTCTTAGTAAGATTAAATGATAGTTGATATGGACAATAATTGTGAAAATAATCAAGACACTAATTAGTTTATGTAAATGATAATTACCAGTGCAATATCGCAGACAATGATCATTTAGTTAAACAATATCTATACTTAATACGTATTGGTGAAAAATACAAAGCATCGTTTTTTAACATAAACCCAACCACGTTATTGATCGTAGCAAGAAAATATTACGAAATATTACATAGAATTACGATCTTTTGTTGTGCGAGTGAAGAGCGAAAAACGGGGGAGTGTGCAACATAGAAGTGAATCATTGCAAACGATGAATGGGGAAAAATCAACTGCAATGATGGGTATTGATAAACCGGTATTGGGATAGTTTCCTTGCCTTGTGC
>NC_051417.1:34565909-34566520 GCF_015228065.2 Penaeus monodon | reverse complement strand
TCTGTGTGTGCGGGCGTTAATGAGCATTCTCAGGACTTACTCAGCTCGTTAATTAGGGATAAAACGTGAGAAAGCGAGAAGTTGGCGAATAATGCTAGATGATGTACACGAGAGAGAAAGCATTTAATCTCGCCCGTGTCACAAAATGTTAAAGATACACAAGTTGAATACGCTCTGCAAAGGCATGTTTCTATACAAATCAGTGTGCTAATAACAGCCTCTTTGAATTCACTTCGAATAGTCAATATCTCCTGAGAAATGAAAATCTCCTTCAGCTATTCCAGATGCAAACCTCACAGCCACAAACTTCCATATTATATCAAGGCGTCAAAGTCTGGAATGACCTCCTGAAGGATATACGAGGCAAGCCATCTCTCCTGGCTTTCATGAACGCTGTGAAGACTTTCCTACTGTCGAAGTACATGGATAAAACTGACGGACAAAATGTATGTTTAGTCGCTAAGGTCGGAGTACAGTAAATAGACTTGGGTTCGAGGTATGTCCTTTTACAAATGTTAATAATGTGTAAATAGTTTACTTGAATCCAAATAACTGAAAATCAATAATACGAATACAGTCACAATTGCTAAAATAGCACTAAATTGTTTATT
>NC_051417.1:34564934-34565360 GCF_015228065.2 Penaeus monodon | reverse complement strand
TTTTTTGCTAAATAAATTATTTGAATCTGAATATGAATCTCTCGTCTGTTCTATCGCTTCCGATGGGAAAGTTTCTCCTTCCCTTTTTGGTTTTAGCTTCGGGTTTCAGCTTAATTTACTTTATTTATGAAACTAAAGAGCTGGTGAATTAATTTAATTCAGTTGTTCAATAATCTATCAAATTTTATTTATGAATGGAACGGTCTGATGAATTAAATTGATTCGATTATTCAGTAATATCTTTGACTTAATTTACAGATGGAAAAATCAATAATTCGGTAACTTAATTTTTTAGATTTAAAGATGTTACTTACATTTGTTCAATTATGCAATAATTCATTCACTTTATTTATAGATGTGAAGAGATGAGTGATAAAACTGATTCATTTATTCAATAATATATTAACCTTACATGCAAAGTCTGGA
>NC_051417.1:34564093-34564886 GCF_015228065.2 Penaeus monodon | reverse complement strand
CAGTTGTAAAAATACGAACGATTAAATTGATCTGATTATTCAGTGGCTTATTTACTTTACTTATAGATATGAAGATTAATCAATCCGTATCAATTCCATTATTCAGAATATATTAACGTTATTTATTCAATTATTCAACATATATTAACGTTATTTATTCAGTTACTCAAAATATATCAACTTCATTTATTCAATTATTAAACATATATTAACTTTACTTATTCAATTATTCAAAACATATTAACTTTATCTATTCAATAACTCAATAATATATTCGTTTTATTTACAGATATAAAGACCTGATTAATTAATGCCAGCAGAGATGTCACGGCATTGCCTCAAAATTTGGAAGTAGAAATTGCATGGTTTTAACACTGTGAACTTTATTACCTTTTCGTTATATTTCAGAGTCAATGAGAGAATTATTCTGGTAATCTTCTTTATCTGGTGATGTGTTAATAATCGAATCAGAGAGGCTTATGCTTAGTTTGATGATTTGTTTCGAAAATGAATCTAATTTTTTTTTTTATGAATTTATGCATAACTTCATAACTCCATATAACTGTTTGAATAGTGAAATACCTTTTTTTGGGAAAAGTCTTTCTCACATCTTTCATTAAAAATTTAGGTATGATAATATAATAAAAATCTTCGTCACTCCATTAAAATCTAAACTTACGAAGCTAATAATGATAAAAACTTTCATCGATTCTTTAAGAAGCAGGATTCAAAGTTCAAAAACAACAATATTATCAAAAACTTTTAATATTGTAAAACATCTTTTATTAACTTC
>NC_051417.1:34563700-34564050 GCF_015228065.2 Penaeus monodon | reverse complement strand
TCATTAGGTTTTAAAACTAAATTTACAGATTTAATAACACCACTAAAAGTCAGTCTTCCGTCTTCATCACTTATATTTAACCTCTTCAACAATAAACTACTTCAGGTTTCAGCAATAACATCAATAACTTAAAAATGAACATCAATAACAACTAAAGGATTAATCATATGCATTCATTTTAAACTTCTATAACAGAAACAAAGCAACAACAAATCATTCTGCTCCCAGGCGTTTCAACAGCTGAAATAAAAGTAACAACAACATCCCTTGCATTTAACTAAAATAAAGCAGTAAAAAAAAAATAACGACAAAAACAATAGACTTCATCACTTGCAAACAATCCCAGCCTT
>NC_051417.1:34563407-34563650 GCF_015228065.2 Penaeus monodon | reverse complement strand
CATTATCATACGCATTCGACTTCAGCTTCAAGCGACGAAATTCATCAACAACAATAACACTTATCGCTAGCTCTGGTAGTGACGTCACGCAAACCGACAGAACTTCTCAACAGATGGCGCGCGCGTTGCCTTCCCCAGATGATACATGGCGCAACTTGCCAAACATATGGCGGTGCAGAAGTAAAATAGGCGTTTAAGTTTGCAATATGTCTTCGGTTCCTAAGGTGTGTTTCCACGACTTGG
>NC_051417.1:34562574-34562951 GCF_015228065.2 Penaeus monodon | reverse complement strand
TACATGAATTATGAAATGAATCATCTTCAAGAAATATATTCTGCTTTTCTATATGCGAAGTCACCGTGCCTTCTTTTTCATTGACCAATTATTAAACAGGAGACTTTTCATTATCAACAATTTGATGTCTATTTTTTTCGATACGAACAAACACGATGATACAAAAAAAAAAAAAAACGTTGAAAAAGGAATAGATGAAATAGAAAATAAAAACTATATGGACGAACAGATAAATAATTGTCAAAGAAATGTCACAAGACCCAATTATTAATAATAATAAAAAATCCTTATCACTGAATAAAAAACTCAAATAATGAACAGGAAAATTAAAGAATCACACACACACACGCGAACGGGAAAATCTAGAAAAGAGAACG
>NC_051417.1:34562262-34562536 GCF_015228065.2 Penaeus monodon | reverse complement strand
GGCAATAATAATGGTAATAGAAACCCCCCCAAAAAAACTGAAGTACAGAAACCAAGTACATTTTCCCTTAACATTAAAAGGCCTCTCGGATAACAGGTCTTCTTAGTAGTTCCGCCACCGAGCCCAGGTGTCTTGAAGAAGCTCAGGTAATCCGCATAGGTAATCTTGAGGCGCAGGTGTCTATTAAAACGAATCCGCCGTTTAGTACTATAGCCTCTACATTATAAGCAGATACTCTTATAGTGTAAGAGGTAAGGGTAGGGGTGGGAGAGAG
>NC_051417.1:34561590-34561804 GCF_015228065.2 Penaeus monodon | reverse complement strand
GCATTTCTCATTGGTCAATCTTCTATGAATTCCTTTTACTCTTTGATCAGTAATGTAATTCTTTGTGCTTATCATTATAAAAGATATCTCTGGTGTATATGTTTTTTAACCATTTCTTTGTTTAGTGTCCTTGTTTCACCTGTTGCCATTAGCTAATTTGGTTGCCGGCTGAAAGAAAAAATCTGACTGCTTTTGTGATTGAAAGCAGACAGTG
>NC_051417.1:34561209-34561449 GCF_015228065.2 Penaeus monodon | reverse complement strand
TATAAGAGAGGATATATAGACATTTCAACAGCAAGTTCAAAGGGTCCCTCGGGCCTTGTTATAATATAGAATCACGAACAATGCCACTTCGTAAATAATAAAACGGCCTAATTAGTAAAGGTATATTGATATTTTAGATATGAACTAAATCATATCTACGTACATTAACGTCTATAAAACATACATACTGTACGTTTCACTCTCATCATGACTACATCTATTAGATTATGAGAGAATATT
>NC_051417.1:34561013-34561179 GCF_015228065.2 Penaeus monodon | reverse complement strand
TCGGTCGTCCCATATGATGCTTATCTGACATTGGCTTAACTAGCTTTTGCTGAATATAAAACAGCTCATAAAAAGTTTGAATTAGGAACACGAAACAGGCAGATTGTGGAGTGAAGTTAAAAGCTTTATCTCATGAGAGTAATGAGGATCTGAGGCGATGGTTTTG
>NC_051417.1:34560174-34560360 GCF_015228065.2 Penaeus monodon | reverse complement strand
TGACGACCAGATTAATATGAAAAACATCAGACGTGTCACCTTTCTGCCTCTGAAAAAGAAATATACAGAGCGTAAATTTCCCATTACTTTCAGTGCAACATTTTTTTTCTTTCCTTTATGGTGACATTTTCATAGGAGGTGTAGTATCTTGGCGGAAGATTTTTTTTAATAATAAGTGATAAGTGC
>NC_051417.1:34559696-34560121 GCF_015228065.2 Penaeus monodon | reverse complement strand
GAAATGAATGGTTGATATTGGGGCACTGAATACTTAGAATTGCATTTAACTTTACGACAGAGGAAACACTTACAGTCGTATATCAAAATAGTTTCCTAAAACACTACATACTTACAATGGTAAGTACAACCAATGGTAAGTACAGCCTATCTGAAGCACTTCATTTATTTTTCCTTTTAAAGTGACAAAGATATATATTTTCTTCAATACGCTAAAGATATAATAATATCTGGGAAAGAAAGTTGCTTATCGAAAAAAAAAAATCTAAAAAGTGTCGAAACCACAGTAAAAACATAAACGAGATGACCCTTTTAGCAACTTACCCCCCCTCCCCCATGGCTCCAGCAAGTCAAGGGTTGGGTGCGGGGGGGGGGGGTTAGTGCTCATGGAGTTTTGATATTGTATTTGGCAATGCGTATTGGTAA
>NC_051417.1:34557634-34558107 GCF_015228065.2 Penaeus monodon | reverse complement strand
TGTGATTCGAGTTGGACTTTATGGGAGATGCAAAATAAAAAAAATTGTATGTACACAAGCATGAAACAGAAAAACAACAATAAATGAAAAATGGCTGGCAACATAACATGCTGATCATAATCTTATCTTTTCTGAAAAACAAGTATAAAAATAAACTTTAAGAATATGAAAAGAACATTTCTCACACAGTGGAAAATAAGCATATGAACCTTCTCAAGTAAGACCCAAAATATCACATTCTTTGCATTCACATCCACGAAACTCACTCCAGAATACCAAATAACCTATGGAGTTATCCTCATTCCTATTTCTTATCATTTCTTTTTTTCTCCTTTTTCTGTATTTCTGATCTTCATTCCTTAAGGCTCTCTTTAGCTTGAGAAATGTCGCGTGGAGAAGTTTTGACCGAGCAAAGCGGTGCTAAAATCACTGTTAAATGGCGTTACTATGACTATCAGAATTTGAATATTTTT
>NC_051417.1:34555385-34555805 GCF_015228065.2 Penaeus monodon | reverse complement strand
TATCTCATTCCGCGTCGCCCCCTGGACGAAGCACCCTCGCGCATCGCCTCTTCTTGTAGCTTCGGCGAGGCGGTCCGGCGGGGAATCCCCTCCCGCGTCCTCCTCTGACCTCTCGTGCTCCTCATACATCGTGCTCAGCCTCGCGGGGACTATTGCGGCAATTACCACGTGAGTTACGAGGTGCTGCTGCCTTATTCACGGTCGAGGCGTTGGCGTGGTATGTCGAGAGGCCGCGCCGCTGGGATTGGTTTGTTTCTTCGGCGTGGGAATGCATAAAAAAAAAAAAAAAATCGAGTGGATTCTCTTGCTTTACTTGCTAAGTATTTTTTTTTTCTTTAGTGCATTTTTTTTATTTAAAGAAATGTGGTACATTAAATCTACATTGTATTTCTTTATCAATGAATTCTGACAAACACAAAG